>NW_017802669.1:39287-87313 GCF_001625305.1 Branchiostoma belcheri | reverse complement strand
AGCTTGTACGAGGTCTTCAACAACCTGGGGAACATTGAAAGGTGCATGTTTCATAAAGAAGGATTTAGGCTGATATGCACGACTTAATAGGCAAAAACATAGAATCTTTCAGATGACAGCCACAATCTTTCTTCTGCAACTGTTGACAGCAGTCACGTGACCAAGAGGTTAAAAGTGCAAGAGGTTAAAAGGTCAACACAAGTCGATCAGATAACGTAACAAGGGTGTTGTGTGTTGGTTAAAAGATAAACGTATGTTGAATGTACATGTACTCCCACACTGTCTTTTTCAGGCCATAGGGGAATAGTGGGTTGGTTGTTAATCCAATGTGTCTACAGCACAGTATTGGAAGGCGGGGTCGTGTGGCATAATGGAAGAGTGTTAGGCTCAGGACCAAGAGGTCCCGGGTTCGAATCCTGTCATGTCACCAATTCACGTCATACCCTTGGGAAAGGTACTTTACACGACTTTCCTCACTTTACTCAGGCTTAAAAACATGTCCTGTTTGGATCGTTGTTGACAGAGGTTGATGTGAGGAGGGTGTTACTGGCCAGGTATAGAAAACATGTCTTACCTACAGATGAAGTCGTTGTTGACAGAGGTTGATGTGAGGAGGGTGTTACTGGCCTGTTTAGAAAACATGTCTTACCTACAGATGAAGTCGTTGTTGACAAAGGTTGATGTGAGGAGGGTGTTACTGGCCAGGCTTAAAAACATGTCTTACCTACAGATGAAGTCGTTGTTGACAGAGGTTGATGTGAGGAGGGTGTTACTGGCCTGTATAGAAAACATGTCTTACCTACAGATAAAGTCGTTGTTGACAAAGGTTGATGTGAGGAGGGTGTTACTGGCCAGGCTTAAAAACATGTCTTACCTACAGATGAAGTCGTTGTTGACAGAGGTTGATGTGAGGAGGGTGTTACTGGCCTGTATAGAAAACATGTCTTACCTACAGATAAAGTCGTTGTTGACTGAGGTTGATGTGACGAGGGTGTTACTGGCCTGTATAGAAAACATGTCTTACCTACAGATGAAGTCGTTGTTGACAGAGGTTGATGTGAGGAGGGTGTTACTGGCCTGTTTAGAAAACATGTCTTACCTACAGTACAGATGAAGTCGTTGTTGACAGAGGTTGATGTGAGGAGGGTGTTACTGGCCAGGCTGACTTCACGCAGCTCAGGGAAACCTGGGGAACGATCCTGAAGAGGCACAAAATACAAACTGTTAAGCTGCATATTGTAAGTCACTTTATATTCGTGGTAGCAAAATTTTGCGGTCTGAGAAAAATGGACATGTTTGTGGAACTATATACATTGTTTATGTTCATGGTGGTGGTAGGTGCAGCAAAAGAAAGAATGCGAATTATTTGTTTGCAGTAATGATAAATTTGCGGTACAGAAGTGACTGCAAAAACTGTGAATATAGAAGTATTCGAAAAAAAAAAATTACAGTATTGTATATATGTTTTTGTCAGACTGGGGTCAACAGAACGTTCAATACAGGTGTTCAGGCCAATGTGATAACTTGTGGTACGGCCTGGGGCTCTATTTGGTTATCACACGGGCTCCCAAATGTTCATTACAATAATTTGAACGTGTTGCAATATATTAGGATACCTAGTTTTTACTACTTTTTCCTAGGCCTGTTGCTTCCTATTTTTCTGAAAAAATCAGAGAGCCAACAAATCAAATTGGTACTGTAAGAAACTCACATCTGATCACAACGAAAACTCAAAACCAACTGACTTTATTTAACTTCTAACGGGCCGGTTCTAGAGCCCCTTCCCTCAAACAGGTATACATTGTAGATCACCTGTTCAAACACAACGCTGGCACGTGTGCTCACACATGTTCTAACAGGTGGTCGGCCCTGCTCGAGGGAGGGACTAGAACCAGCAAGAATTCAAGTAAGGCCACACCAAGTAAATTTTATGGATGACGTCCTTGGGAGACCCTAAATCTAATGCGAGAGGGCGAAAAAAAAACAAGAAGGGCCCTAAAAAACAAGAGGCCTAGATCAGAAATATACTAAGAGACGACAAATGTTAGGACACAAATTGAATGAGGTGACAACAGTGTAACAAGCAAGAAGTATTTTATTCATCATCAAAACAGCAATAAATCAGGTGGAACTGCAGTTGTCGTCCTGCCCTGTTTTCGCGTTACGGGGTTCACGTCAATCTAACGATTTGCGGCGCTGTCGTGACTCTTTGGTCATAGTTACAGGCAGCGGAATTTCTTGTTTTTTTTTCTAGGAACAGGCCAAAATCAATGCGCGCGCGGACGTCATCCATAAAATTTACTTGGTGTGGCCTAACAATGGCAAGAAAACAATAATATCTAAGGTCCCACCAATTTAATTTCTTAGTTAACGGATTTGCCCGCTTCATTTTTTTCTGATTTGCAAAAAAAATAAAAAAATTCAGAATCAACTGCAAAATGCTCATATTTTGCCCTGAACAGTTGAAAACAGTCCTTTTCTTCCTAGTTGTTACAGTTATTCCATCTTTCAATGTAATGATATCATTAAAAGTTCAAAATTCAATGTTTAAATTTTGAACCAGCCTGGTGTGTTGACTTCATGGCTCCTATCATACCATTTTGGACCATAATAGGATGCCTAGGCCTGTTTTTATTTTTTTTTCGCCCGCCTGCTCCATTATTTTTCTAGAAAAATCTGTTAACGAAGAAATTAAATTGGTGTGGCCTAAAGACAGTGTTACATTACAACACTAACAATATACAGTTACAGTACGACCTTACCTGGACAGCGAGGGTAGCGTTACCAGCAGCGATGTCAGTTCCAGCCAGCCTGAGGACCCTGAGCCGGGGACAGCCTGTCTGCAGAACCTCGATGGGCAGCAGGGGGGTGGAGGAGAAATGGCAGTTACTCAGGTCTAACACCTCCAGCTGGGGGCAGCTCTGTAAACAACAATACACCGTAAGGCCACAGCAAGTCATTTTTAGGAAAATTTTTTCCTGATTTTGTTTGCCATAGCAAGTAATTTTTATGGATCACATCAATGCATGCATTATTTTTTGCCTGATTTGGGTATGAAAAAAACAATGCGTGCATAATTTTTTGCCTGGTTTGGGTAAGAAAAAAACAAGAAATTTTATGTTCTTGTTTGTCACCTTGTGTACTTTGGAATAAAGCACGTCTTCGGGAACAGTATCAGAACCATTTGTGCCTTCTTTGTTACTAAGTTAAGGCATAGCAAAAGTTAATTGTAGTTAGAAACTCTGACAGTGGTCAACATGCCAAAACGGACAAAGATGTCTGTTGCCATGCTGGAACATAGATGGCAGATAAATATGATTTAATGTTTTGCCTTTACTTTGATGCAGTGATGTATTTTATTTGTTTTCTGTGTGGTGATCCTACTGAATCAAAACCACAATGTACAATAATTAAAAACTCATCATGCTTCCGACTTCCTTAGAGTCAGCGAGTGGATCACACATCTGACAAAGGTTGACGAGATTGACCAAAACTTTATGGTGAGTTTTTTGTTTGTTGTATTGGAATTAGTGCTGCATACCGGTTCACGGTCAAGTGTCTGCCTCCATGTTATGTGGCCAAAGTTTCACCCAGACAACATTGCAAGGTTGCCAACATGCAATTTTGTATATGCCATGGGTTTAGGTCTGGACTTACAAGTCCGGAACTGAATCTAAACCTCTGGACTTGAATCCGGACCTGAACCTAAATGTGGGTTTAGGTATGCAGCACTAATTGGAATTAAGCTCAAACTCTACAACTATGGATTCTACCAACACAGATGAGCTTTCATTCAAACTGCAAACTACATGTACATTAACATGTACTTACAGCAATGCACTTGAAGATACCAGGAGCTCCCATGAGTTTGTTACTGGACAGGTTGAGTTCCTTCAGTCTAGGGCCAGTCTTCTCTAGAACATACTTCACACAGGTCGGGCTCACCATATGAGACTACAACAGAAACATGTGACAGTAAAGGTTTGAGCCACTACAAAATGTTTCTCAATTGCACACATACATGTATCAAAAATGGAGATGTTATGTGTTTAAAAGGTAAAACTTTTGTTCCAACACCTTCACTCAACAGGACGGGGGCTGACATTGTTTACTGGAAACCTTTGACCCAGTGTTGACGTCACAATTCAGAAAAGCCATGTAACAAGTCTTCACTGGGTCAGTCTATTGAAGAAGACCAGAATGACTGGTCGAAAGCTCTATGAGAGACACTATGTTTTCTTTTTGTTGGAACAAATGTTTTACCTTTAAATATGTAAGTACCAACACAGATGAGCTTTCATGATAATGTAGATGTTAATGTTAACCTTTTGCACACTAAAGTAGCCATTTGGCTATGAATTCTCTGTTGGTTAAGGGGTTGAGAAGGAGAGAGAAGGTTAAAATTTACAAGATACATGTATTTGAAGGCAAATGTATAAGATTATGAAGTCTCAAAACAGAAATCAGTAAAATAACAACAGATGCTAATGAGGAATTAAATTAATGTTAATGTTAATAAGCAAACTGAAAATGAAATTTAAATCAACATTCTGTAATTCACAAATATTCACTACAGGACCAGACCAGAAAGCATGCACATGTCGGGGTTTGAGCTATGACAAATACACATGAACATGTGCTCTTATTTCAAATTGAAAACAAATGCCTGAAGGTGAGGTACTCTCACCTCTCGAATAAAAGTACCCCCTGGAATAGAAGTACCCCCCGGACAAATCTTCAAAATCTAATAAAAGTACCCCCTGGAATAAAAGTACCCCCCGGAAAATTTAAAAATTGACATGTAAGCAACGTCTATGCTCCAAAAATGTGTTCTCATGGTGTATATATATATATGTGCGTCTGTATGACCTTGTCACTTGCAATTATTGACAGGTCCTGAATAAACATACCCCCTTGAATATGATTCCCCAAACAAATCTTCAAAACTTTATAAATATCAGGGATCTCCCCAGAAATTCAGAACAGGGTGGAGGAGGGTGGTCTGGAAACCCCCCCTCCATGGGGGGAAGCTATTGCATTTTGTCTTTTCCAAACACAAATGGAGGTCATTTCCTGCAACTTCAGTTCTACATGTTCTGTACAATTGCAGATGTATAAGGCAGGAGAAAGGTTCAAGATTTAAAAAAAAAAGTTCTATTAGCACCCTTAATTTTGAAAAAATTGGGCATAGGTTCCCCGGATGACCCCTAACCGGGGGCCAACGGTGCTTCCACAAGTTCAACAAGTGAAAAATACATGATACAAAATGTACATGTATTTACTACCTGGAACTTGGAGCAAGTTATTCCAAAGATGTACTTACTGACATTAATATATTAAAAACTAAACCAAATCCTATTTCCCAAACAAATCACATATTGACACAGCTGAACAAATAAAAAAGTGATCATGTCTATAAACTCCACTCAAAAACAATTTTTGAGAGACACTCGGGTACTAAGCGTGATAATCTCTAATATCTCATCTGATTCTCCCAATGTAAATGATCTTTACCATCACAGCATCCAACCGCACATACATAGAAACAACAATATTACACAAGAAACCAATAAATTCGGAAAATTTCTCAGTAATGTTTGAAAATTATTCTTATTAAAATATAAGTGAATTTTTATTTCAGTTGTAGCCGAAAAAATATTTTTCATGCGTTTAAAGTATCGTTTTAGCACTGTAATATGTACTTAGTACATGTCTTATACATTTGGATGCTATCTTGACCTTTGACCACTGTTATTGTAAAAAGCAGGTCGGCCATTTTGTCTTTCTCGCCGTGGCTTTTCGAGCCGTTTTTTCGAGCAAATTTCAATCATTTTAAACATTTTACGGCCTCAAAAACTCATGCAACGAGGAAAACAATTTGTAGCTGTCATTTTCATGCGTAACATTTCTTCTGGGGATGGTTTATTTTTCCGCCGAGCTGCCGAAAACTAGCGTCAAACCGCAACCATGCGGTTTCTTCGCGGCGGCCGGCGGGAGTTTTTGTATCGGAGCTTTCACGATGTAAACAAAGATAGTCGGAGTTGTTTATCTGAAAATTTTGTTGTGAAACGCCAGCGGGGTGTCAGATTTTCTACTAATGACAACGTTTTCTTTGTGGCGTCATGGCGAGATCGACAATTCATCGACAATTCACAGGAATTTGTGCCGACAATGGAATGAATTTTCCCGGAACTTTTCCGATTTTGAAAAAAGAAATAAACGTACCGTCTAAAATTTATAAGAATGTACCGGGTGGATTTTGAGGCGAAAAAAAATAAACGTACCGGTACGTTTAATAGAGAGCCGAGAGTATATGTGCATCTAGTAATATGTATGAATGCCATAAAAGCACATGTTTTATATACAGTGTACATGCATGTCCCATCTGGACTTTAGCCAGCACACATTTTTCCGTCAATTGCAGATTTTTTTTGTGCCGTGTAATGGAAAAATTAAAAAAAACGACGGACAAATTTGTCAAAAAATCTTGGGATGAAATATTATCCAAAGGACCACCAACAACCACTCACTCACTCACTCACTCACTCACTCACTCACTCACTCACTCACTCACTCACTCACTCACTCACTCACTCACTCAAGTCCGCATGCTCCAAGAAGCGTAGCGCCCCGGCAAACTGTCCACACAACCGCTCTCACATGATTTGTCTCTGAAAATGTGGGAAATTGTGTTTTTATGGCTTGTAAATGCAAAATTTGTCCCCGGACCCCCCTATTGTAGATTGTGAGCACTCTCACCCCAGGTTCAATCATGAACCTGGGCTGACGGAAAATTATTTCTTGCTTGGGCCACACCAATCTAATTTCCTGGTTAATGGGTTTTTCTAGAAAAGTAATACAGCGGGCAGGCAAAAAAAAAATAAAAACAGGCCTAGGTATCCTATATATATTATGGCCCAAAATGGTACGATAGGAGCCATGAAGTCAACACACCAGGCTGGTTCAAAATTTAAATTAAACAATGAATTTTTAACTTTTAATGATACCATTGCATTGAAAGATGGAATAGCAGTTGCTGTAACAACTAGGAAGAAAAGGACTGTTTTTAACTGTTCAGGGCAAAATATGAGCATTTTGCAGTTGATTCTGATTTTTATTTTTTTTTGGAAATCAGAAAAAAATGAAGCAGGCGAAGCCGTTAACCAAGAAATTAAATTGATGTGGCCTTGCTAGAGCCCATACAGTGTCCCATACTTACTTTTGCAGAGGAAAGTTGAATTTTACAGAGCTTGTGACATCTGTCTGCCAGGGCTGTCACCCCTTCTGAGCCAATCTTAATACACTTGGTCAAGTCTACTGACTCCAACTGGGGACATCTTTCAGCTACAGCCTATGGACAACAAGTTCAAATGTCAATCAGAATTACATGTAACTACCACTCCCCTTAGTATTAGAAGTAGAAAAGTATGTGGTCCATATGGGGTAAAGTACAAGGTCAGATAGCAAGGTCAAAGCTACGACACTGCAACAGGTATTGTATCAAAATATATTCCATAGACACCTTACTTTTCAAAAATCATTGAGAATTTGCCACCTCAACTGGTACCGATATGTGAAATTTGGGGTTCTGGTTCTGATTTTTTTCTAGATTTGCAGTAAGACTTACACTGAACTATTTGTAGCTCTTGATGATATTTATCATAATCATTATTATTGGGTGGGCCAGTTACTTCAGTACTCATTTTCACCTGAGTTAGGTGAGGAAAGGGGCACAAAGCTGGTGTGTTACGCTGAAGGGCAGTTATACCGGCTATACAGATACAGAAGATGGTGTGTTACGCTGAAAGGCAGTTATACCGGCTATACAGATACAGAAGCTGGTGTGTTACGCTGAAGGGCAGTTATACCGGCTATACAGATACAGAAGCTGGTGTGTTACGCCGAAGGGCGGTTATACCGGCTATACAGATACAGAAGCTGGTGTGTTACGCTGAAAGGCGGTTATACCGGCTATACAGATACAGATACAGAAGATTGGTGACATCAGGACCTCTTGGTTCTGAGCCAACACTCCGCTGTTACGGCATGTGACGACCCCACAACACAAGCTCTTGGTACATGTACAAAAATGCTGGAGAATTATCTTGTGGTTGTCTGTAGCTGCCATGCATCAGCGACTGATGCCTGCAGATGATTGATTAATTGGTTGGCTGTATCTATATACATGTGATGTACATTGTATATGTTTGGTCCTTATCCAAAACTACCTGATAGCAGAAAAAAACAAGCCCCTCTCCCATGCCACACGATCCTTTCTGGTCTGTTCCTATCATGTACATTGTACATTGTACAGTGTACTTACTTTAACACCAGAAAGGTCAAAGTTGACAAGGTTTGGGCACCTGTCAGCGAGCATTGTGACTCCTTCAGCTGTCAGATTACCACATCTGAATAACTTAATGTGCTGCAGAGTGGGACACCTGGAGGCAAGGTGCTACAACAACACACAGGAGGGCAAAAAGTTGAGTTACCAAGCAAGGACTGAGGTGTTCAAAAACTCATTCTTTCCTAGAACTACTCACAGTATAGCAGAGTGGAATTCGAACTTACTGTCAGAACCAAGAATAGTAGGGGCATCATCATTAGATAGATTTTTACTCTGTGAAGGAGGTAATGACCTCTGGACAGAGTATTGTGGGCAGTTGGTTTTTTGTGTTCGCAGGTAAAACACACGGTTCCCTTTGTTTAATCGGCATGTAATTTTATACGTCGTCTGCGGGCATGCCCATGATGATGCATGCATTTTCATGTTCAAAGAGATAGAAATAGATAAGACATGTGCTGAGAAAAGACGAAAAAACAAGAACAGCACTACTTTGGACACCTAAAGGGAAGAGAAAGCAAGGATGGCCTAAGATCACTTGGCGTAGAACAGTTGCAAAAGAACTGAAGAGCTTCAGCAACAAGTGAGATACCATCCAGAAAACAGCCCAGGACAGAGGGAACTGGAGAACCTTTGTTACTACCCTACATGCCGGGACTGGCATAAAGGGCAGTAAGGCCACACCAATTTAATTTGTTTGTTCTCGGATTTTTTCAGAAAAAATATGAAGTGAAAGGGCGAAAAAAAATAAAAATGAAAACAGGTCTAGGCATCCTATTATAGCCCTGAATGCAACAATAGGAGCCATGAAGTCAACACAAAAGGCTGGATTAATGAATTTTCAACTTTTAATCAATTCACTGCATTGAGAGATGGAAAAACTGTAACAACTAGGAAAAAAAGGACTTTCCTCAATGGTTGGGGACAAGATATAAGCATTTTTGAGTTGATTCAAAACCAGAATCTTTTTTTTGCAAATCAGAAAAAAAATGAAGAGCCAAATCCGAGAACCAATAAATCAAATTTGTGTGGCCTAAGTAAAGTAAGTAAGCCTTACCTGAATGCCCTGCCTGGTGAGGAAGACCCAGTGACTGAGGTTGAGGCTGCGGAGTTGTGAGAACCTGTTCTCTGCCAGCCACTGCAGCGTCTTGTCTGACCGCGCGTTGGGCAGGACGTGTCCCGTGGACAAGTCCACGTGCCGCCATAAAGAGGGGTGTTTGGTCGCCTCATACCAGAAATGGCAAACTTTGGCTACCCTGTAGTAAGAAATATTATTTCAAAATACACTGTAAATATTATACATACTGATACTGATACATACATACAGAAATGGTACACGTTGGCTACCGTATTATACTAGTACATGTAGTAGGAGATATTACTATAAAACACTATTATTATTATTGTATTATCATTGCAAAAATTATACATAATACTGATACATAGTGACCAGGGCCACTACTACTTCTGCCACACTGACTTTATATGGATGACTGTCATCCTCTTTTTAAGACTGGGTCTGACCCCCAAACTTAAGACCCCCCAAAAATTCCAGTCAAAAATAATGCTGCTAAACCACACTAAAGCTGGTATATGTACAATGTATTGTGAATTTGTGGTAGGACATAGCGACTTTTATGACAAGTCGACATATGCTGGCCTTTCGCGGCATTTATGACTCAGTATGAGTCGGCACTGTACTGAGTTCTTGAGTTCTGTAGAGCTTCAGCAGCCTGGCTGTCATGCTCCGTAGTTACCGCTGGCTCCATATTGTTGATACTAGGAGCTACCATGGACTACAGAGGATGGCACCCAGGTCAGTCAGCCTCAGAGGAGGTGATATTTTTTTTCGAGAACAGGCAAAAATCAGTGTGCACGCAGATGTCATCCATAGAATCAAATCAGCGTGGCCTTACATGTACTTACCTACAAAGTAACGGCACTGCCCCCTGGTCTGCCACAGCAAACTGCAGCATGTTCACAATGACCTCCACAGGTAACCTTTGACCCCACTGCTGACCCTCCTCAGAGCTCCCAGCATCCATCCGACTTTTTGCTCTCTTCCCCTTCCTTTCAATCGGTTTCTTGTCTTCTGGAATGTCTTCAAATCTTACACGTTTCTTCGCAGTCTTTTTGTTTTTCTTGTCAGCGGCACTTGACAATGTGTTGTTCTCTTGGAGTGTTGATTTCAGTGACGATTTTCCTTTCTTTTGATTACTGGTGTCGTTTTTACTGATAGTTTTGCCCCGACCACTTTGCATAGGTTCATTTTCACTCACTATGTTATCAACATTGCTGGGGCCTTCCTCACTTATTAATTCTGTATAGTCGTGATCATGTTTGAGACATGCTTTTTCCTCGTCTTCAACTTCTGAACTATATTCTACTTCTTCTTGAGACTTTTCTTCCTTTTCGGGTGACGAAATGTAGTCGTGCTCGCTTTCGACGATGTTCAAGATTGGCGAGCGTTCACTTCTGGACCTGACCATTCTTTTCTTCTTTACAACTTCTTCTCTGTCATCTGCAAGATCACTTAGGTCCTCATCTGAACTGCCTGATGATGATGATGATGATGTGCTGCTGCTCTCTGAATCTGAGTCTGCAAATATGCGGATACGCTTCACGTTTCTTTGAGGTCTTGTACTGGCCTTGTTTGCTGTATGGTAGTCTTGTTTTGCCTTCTTACCCCCCTTTTCTAGCCTCTCTACTTCGTTTTCCACCCACTTTACCTTTCTGGGAGGTACCAGGCGGTACATAATCCTCGTCGTCACTGTTTGTGTCGATCTTTTTCCCGCCTTTTTCTTTCTTGCTACTTTTCCCTGGTCCATCTTCTCCAGGAGGCAGGTAGTCAGAATCGCTGCTAGCATCATCATCAGAAGGCCAGGACTCACCAGTAAATGAGAACAGCACCATGTTTTTGGGGTCCTTTGGTAGTCCCAAGATTCCCCGAGGACGCTTAGGTGGCATGGTGATGTAGTAACGTAGAGACAGTCTAGTAGACACGAGAGAAAAACAAACCCTATCTGTTTACCGCCATTTTCTTTTTGGACTGTACGACTATGATAATGAAGAGAGGGGAGATTTTTATTTAGACAGAGCGTTGAACTTTTCAACAATGCTACAGTAAACAAATTCACTACAATATTCAAATAATTAGTTTGTTAAGTTATTGTAACGTATTACTATCGTTTAAAGTTAGAAACAGGTTATATTTTAAGTACAATGCTTATTTAGTTACCCCCTTTTCAAAGTGGCATCTTCTGGTCCCAGGGAAAGTGAAAGTAGACGATACCACTTGAAGTACAGGTAAACTTGGAACAGCAGTAACTCATTCGGGCCAACAAAAGCAAATTTTAAGACGTCAAAAATTCTATATATGTATATTTAATACTTTTGTCATATGTGTATGTTCACGAATAAGATTATTCATGATATTTTTACTCGCAAATCTACGTATAAAGAAAGTGTACCTCCTTTGGCTATTGGTTGATTCCAAAATGTCTGCCTGCAGTAGCTTGGCGAGTTCGGACCTGTAAAAACTTCACAAATTCAGCTGTAACTTTCCTCACAGGTAAGCTCGAACCAAACAGAAGGGCATAAAAGAGAACTAGGAAGATAAACATTTCTTATTTGGTGGAATTTTAACGATACAGTCCAAGAAAAGAGTTGTGAACAGTGTGGTGTGTGGTGGCGTGGGTTAGTTTCCAAACCTTGGGGAGGGGGCCATGCTTTGCTTTGGCGGGACTAGGACTAAGGTAACGTTAAATGTACATGTATTATACAGAATGATACATTTTACTTTTTGCCCGAAAACAAAAGAAGCAATCATTATTAAATCAAATGAATTCCTTTTCAAATTCAAATTACTAGTGACCTTTTTTTAAAATACATAAATAATATATGAACGTGGCTATATACACTCCCGGAGTGTATATAAAATCTATTTGTCTTTTATATACACTCCCGGAGTGTATATAAAATCTATTTGTCTTTTATATACACTCCAGGAGTGTATATAAAATCTATTTGTCTTTTATATACACTCTGGGAGTGTATATAAAATCTATTTGTCTTTTATATACACTCCCGGTGTGTATATAAGATCTATTTGTCTTTTATATACACTCCCGGAAAGTTGATAGGGCATTCGAATGATCTGTCGCCGGTGCGAAGACCGCGCGATCGGCTGTGTTATCCGGAGTCACCAAAGGGACCGGGGCGAACCCCGGGTTGGTCTTGGTCTGATAAATGCACGCCAGATCGTGAGGTCGGCGCTTCTTCCGCATGTATTAGCTCTAGAATTACCACAGTTATCCATGTAGGATGTGACGATCAAAGGAACCATAACTGATTTAATGAGCCATTCGCAGTTTCACTGAGACAGTTTAAACTTGCACGTGCATGGCTTAAACTTTGAGACAAGCCTATGACTACTGGCAGGATCAACCAGGTAGCGAGGACGCCAGGGCGCGCGACCGGTCTCGCCGCCGCCGCCGGGAGCGGAGGGTCCCGGGCCCCGCGCAAGCGGGGCGGGGCGGTCCGCTCGACCGAACTTCGGTGGAGATTTCCGTGTTGTTTTCTGATTTTCATCATCCAATATATTAAGATAAACTTGAAGACCGAGGTTTAAACTTGGTGCCCCTGAATCCTCAAACACTCACAAAAACCCAGGTTTTGGGCCTACAAAGGAGGCTAGTATTTCGGAGTGTATATAAAATCTATTTGTCTTTTATATACACTCCGGGAGTGTAAATAGCCACGCCGATAATATATAGCACAAGGGCAGGATTTGTTGGTACCATCAAGGAGGTTTAACCTCCTTGGTATCATATATAAGTATTATAAGGTTACTTATTACATGTATCAGGGTACAGGTTGATTTGATTATAAAGATGACACCTGCATGCGCATTTATTTCTTTAAAAAGTTATTTGCCATTCTGTAAATCGCACAAAGCAGCTGCAGAATGAGCAAATATATGCCGTAAATTGCAAAAGAAAACAACAAATATTAAAAAAAAACAATACTTATTTCGTAGAACCATTTTAAGGAAAGGGAGAAAATGCGAAGAAATGAAAATGATGAGTCTATTATTTGCCATACCATACTCTGTGTGTTTACTAGTAGCCATTTTGTTCAACCTTCATGACCATGTAGATTTCATAATGAAGGCACCTTTTTTGCCAGCCTTTTTTTTTATTTGCTCACTTGCATTAGTTTTGGGGTTCCCAGGTGATGCCATCCCTATAATCAAGTCAACATGGCCATACAGTGAGTGCAAATGTTGTATGAGAAGGCTTCACCATTTACTGTCTTATCAATATCTATATGCTTCTTTTTCCTTTCAGTTTCACTTATATTTGTGGGAAGCAATGGCACTTCATGATCATCGTTCAGACACCCCAAGAATATAAAACATACCATAAATACACACAGACAAAGCCTGCAGTATCGTACAAATATTGGAAGCCATAGATGCTGTCATGGCATCTCCAAGTAAGAAGAGAAAGAGGCTGGACAGCCAGGGAAGCCTGGCAGACACCTCGGACGTGGGAAGCGGCGATGGCGGTTACACCCGTGACAGTCACGACATTGTAGTGAACAAGAGCAGAGTGTACAAGAAGAAGCAAATGAAAAACCTGCAGGTGAAATCGTTGGCTGAAACATCTGACAAGGCTGGTGAGGGAAAAACAACTTCAAGAGAGAAGAAAAACAAAGACGTACCGCCAATTCTTTCAGGCCAAAGCAAAAATGTTAACGGAGGTATAAGCAACAGCAGTGTCACAGCAGACAGTCTGCCAATGTCTCCCTCAAAAGGCTCCTCTGGCACTCTCCTGAGAAGGAAGTACAGAAGGGAGAGAACGTCGAGTCAGAGCAGCACAGGTATGGACCACGGCATCACTTCCCTCTCTCAGATGGAGTACTTCCCTCTAAGTGGTCAAGAAAAGAAACATAGTAGTACATGTACCGCAACAGAGGAAGAAGACAAGAGCATTGCACCCAGGAATAGTCTGCAAACAAACTCTGAAAACAGATCAGTAAGCGAAATCTTCCCTTGGATACCAAAAAGCCAGAGTAGCCAAGAGAGTCAGCCTCCTATTCGCCTTGATGCTGACGGTCTGTTGGTCCAAGAGGACACTTTCAAGAAGCCTTTAGACCCAGTAAAGTCTTCGCCTTCAAAGTACAGTAGTGGTCTTGTGCCCAAGTCAGGTAAAAAGAAGAAAAAGAAGAAGCATGGAGAGAAAGATGGGACGTCGGATGAAACATCAGGAGTTGATACTGACACCGGTGCAAGTGTTTCAACTGTCCAGTCTGGACAGGAGGGAAGTGACAATGAGAAAAGACACACGAAGAAGAAGAAGAAAAAGAGGGAAAAGGACAAAGATGTAGAATCAAGTGCTGCAGAAGAGCAAGCCACAAATATTTCAACTGTCCAGTCTGCAGATAGTAATGTTGAAGGTGATGACAAGAAAAGACACAAGAAGAAGAAGAAAAAGAAGGAAAAGGACAAGGATGTAGAATCAAGTGCTGCAGAAGAGCAGGCCACAAATGTTCCTACTGTCCAGTCTGGAGATGATAATGTTGAAGGTGAAGACAAGAAGAGACACAAGAAGAAGAAGGAAAAGGAGAAAGTAGAAACTTCAGATAGCGTTTCGACACGTCAAGCTGATCATGACAATGTTGAAGAGTATGAAGGAAAAAGGCACCACAAAAAGAAGAAGAAAAAGAAGGATAAAGATGCAGAATCAAACACTTTAGAAGGGCAGGCCTCAGCAGCTGAAGACAGTGATATCATACCTCCAACACAGGAATCGCCAAAACCTGAGAAATCGAAGAAGAAACAGAAGAGGAAAAATGAAGAGTCAGGTTTGAGTTCAGGGGGAAATGGTGAGAAAATTGTGCCACACTCACAAGGTACAACACTGAATGGTGACGTGTCTTCTGAAAATCAAAATGATCCCAACACAGCTGGTAAGAAGAAGAAAAAGTCAAAAGACAAGAGGACAGAATCTGCATACACCTCTCAGTCAGAATCCGAAGTTCCAGAATCTGATGTTGGCTCACCTGTAAAGAGCCCCCTGGCAGTTCCCAGGAGACATGCAATAGAGAATAACAAGGCAAATACAACTGGAAATGCCTCTAAGGACAAGCCAAAGTCTTCTGCAAGTAAACTGCCTGTCTGGTGCATTGAGGATGCAGGCCAGGAGTCACAGGCAGTGTCCGAGGTGTTTGACATGTTCGGATGGGGACAGAACAAAAGCTCAAGTTTAGGTACAAAACAGTCCAGTCAAGGTATGATCAGGACAACCAGCACTCAGCCTAACTTTGACACAAGTGTGGGGAAGGGAAGAGGAACTAGTGCAGAAAGGAAGGAAAAAGACGATCTGTTTAGTTACCAATCACACGACAATAGCACTGTTGCTATCACTCCACAAAAGAAAAGTAGACTATCAAGAAAGAACAAGCAAAAAAGCAGAGAACAACAGAATGTTGGGAACAATGCTACTACGCATGATCAACATGTGTCTAATGAAAATACAGGAGATACAGTCAAAGAAAACACATCACAAGACTCCGTAGATGAAGTTCCAAGTACCAGTAAGCTTCCCAGCGGGTCTGCTGAAAACAATATCACAGACAGAAGAAAAAGAACAAAGAAAGACGTTTTGGAAGAAGCAGAGTCTTCAGTGGACAAAGAACATGCTGAGAAGAGAAGAAAGTTGGAAAGGAAGGGAAAGCAACGGAACAGTACGGAGAAAGAAACCCCGGTAGAAGAAGAAAACGAGGAAGGAAGCCCAGAAGAAGCTCAGGACCAGGTCATAACAGATAATGAGGATGAAGACCAGGATAGTGACAGTAGTGGAGAGGAGTTTGAAGATTCCATCCCTTCAAGTTCGACAACAAGACCAGCAAGATCGTCACCTCGAATAAGAGCGATTCGGGAATCTCGTAAGAGGAGGGCAGAAACCAGCAGTACTGGGGATGCAGAAGACATATGGCTGAAGGGTGTACAAGCACTGTCTGCTGAAGATGTACAAGAACTCAAAGAAAAAGGTAAAATAGATGATTTCATTTACCGTAAGTCACTTTATGTTTGTTGTAGTGGAAGTCTGGGGTATGAGAAAAATGGACACGTTTGAGGAACTATATAATTGCGGTTATGGAAGGTGTGGCAAAAAGGAATCTGGCAAATTAGTTGTTTATGGGAATGATAAGTTCACAGTACAGAAGTGACCATGAAAACCACGAATATAAAAGTACTGGGAAAAAAATTGTGATTAACAGGAATAATTAGTTTTGTTTGAAGATATAGCCAAGTGAGTCTCTTCAACTACCATGAAGGGTAGAATCCTTGAGGCTTACTTAAATATACGAGACGGGGCCTCGATGATTTGAGTGAAGCACCAACTTCGGACTGTAGAATTTGGACCATCGCACCTTGGGCATGCCCCTACTCTTTTTGAAAGGTGTGGTGGGTTCTTAAACATGCGTGGGGTGTGGCTCTCCCCAAACACAGGACCTCCATGAAACATCCTATCCTACTCTCCAAGCAGAGGTTTGCGTTTGGGGTTATTTTTAGCGTTGTTTTTATTTTAGGCTTTTTTATTGGGGTTTCTCTTTGGTGGGAAAAATTCAGTGCAAAAGAGACACCCCGATAAAAAGGCCTAAAAACAATGCTAAAAATAACCCCAAACCCAGACCTCTGCTTGGAGAGTAATCCTATCCAAGGGACGTATACTAAATACTTTCTGAAAGTTGGAGATTGCGTTGTCACAGTTAAATTTCTACATCTAGTAAGTTAAATGTCATTCATTGTTGTTATTTTATCTTTTTCCAGGAGTGACCGTCAGATTTGGACACTTCAGTAGACAAGAGAAAGCCATTTTAAAGAAGAACATGGAAAGCTTTTGTGAGGTAAATACATTTTAGATTTGTATCTATATCAGTGTAGCCGGTACATGTATAACTGCCCCTTGGCATAACACGCCAGCTTGCAGGCATGCGGAGCAGCGGCAGCTAGCTGTATTACATAGAATGATCTCAGTCCTGTTACACCTAGCTTTTAGACATTTTGCAACTCTAAACATTGTTTACAGCTATCTAGTGAGGATTCCCCCTCTGTACTTGGTGGCAGTGAGTTTGATAATTCCACTCTAGGATAGTTCTACAGTTTGCAAAAACCTAAATCCTTGGTTGATTACCCCAGTACTTGAATGCATGACTTATTGACTATTTTGAGTAATTTGTTGGTCTTTTTTTAAGCCGGCATTTTATGTAAGGGTGTGAAATTTGTTTGTGGTTTGTGTACCTACATGTATGACCTGTGTTTTTCACAGATCCTCAGTACTGCTATTTCACAATGGGTTGCGAAGCAGCATTGGTAATTGACGGGGTGAAGTCTGCCATCTCTAATTGCCTTGTCCATGATTTGGCAGATGCACGGTGTGGAGGACAACAGAACTCTTCTCTTCCCGCATCAGTACCCGGAGAAAAAGAACCTGAAGAAACTCATCCACGAGTCAGGGATGCTCAGGCATCTAGGTAAGGCTTAATTTTATGGATGACATCCTCTGAAGACCCCCAAACTAATGCAAATGGGCAAATGAAAAAAATTGCAGGTAAAAAACATGCTGCTAAACCACAGGAATACAAAGTTAGTATTGTGAATTTGAGGTACATGTAGTACATATACTTATGATATTGCGACTTTCACCACATGCTGGCCTTTTGCTGCATTTATAAGTTGGCACTGTACTGAGTTCTTGAGTTCTGTGGAGCTTCGGCAGCCTGGGTACCATACTCCGTAGTTACCACTGGCTCCATATTGTCACTAGCTACCATGGAGTATGGAGGATGGCACCCAGGCTAAAGCCTCTGGGGAGGTCATTTTTTTATTCACCTGTGCAACATTGTGGCCTAACATTATTTGATTTTTTAAAAAGTCCAAGTCATAAAAAGTGTAACATTATGTTTTGTATGTCCTATAGCCCAGGGACTGAACCGGCCACTATGGAACGTCTATACCAAAGCCAGGTATATGTTCAGCAATCCGGAGAAAAGTGGCAAGTAAGGACTGTTCTACTTTACTTTACTTTACGATGTGTGCACAACTGTGTGACCCAAGGGCTATCGAACTGGGTATGGGTGTCACCCTACCTTATTTAAGAAGGACCTTTTAGCTAGCATGCGTAGTCCAGTGGTTAGCGACCCTGCCCATGGACTAAGAGGTTGGGAGTTGGAGAGGGTTGAAGTACTTACGACTGTTCATTGTGCTTTTTGTAAAGAGCCAGGGGAATTTCCCTGGTACAATATACCTGTAAATACTGTACATAGCATCTGTCTTCTTTGTTACAGCAAGTGGACGAGTTACTGTAGCTGTTAAGTGAGCTGAAACTGGATCGAGATGACTTTTCCTTTGACCATTTCAGGTTCTCCCCAGAGGAGGATAAGCTGCTGCTGAGGCTGTACAAGCAGCACGGCCCTCGCTGGGCACGCATCAGCAGGTCCATGGGTCGCTTCGAGGACCACATCAAGCAGAGGTTCCTTTACATGAAAGGGAAAGGGAAAAGTACGCCACTTATTACACATTAGGCCACACCAATTTAATTTGTTGGTTCTCGTATTCGCCTCTTCATTTTTTTCTGATTTGCAAAAAAAAGAAAAGATTCTGGTTCTGAATCAACTCAAAAATGCTCATATTGCCCTAGCAGTCCTTTTCTCCCTAGTTACAGTTTTTCCATCTATCAATGCAGTGGTTTGATTAAAAGTTAAATCATTGTTTAAATATTAACCCAGACTTTTGTGTTGACTTCATGGCTCCTATCCTACATATTAGTGGCTATGATAGGATGCCTAGAGTAAGTAAGACCTGTTTTTATTTTTTCGCCCTGTCACTTCCTATTTTTTCTGAAAAAATCTGAGAACCAACAAATTGAATTGGTGTGGCCTTATGGAAATATTGTAGAAAGAACTGACTACTAGTAGACACTCAAACTTATTACTATAAAATAGCAGATACATATAGAATACTACACGGTGTATTCTAAACGACGAACGACACCCCACGACGTCCAACCCTTGCATGACGGGGAACAACGGACGTTAAACTGGAGGATTCGGTGCCCAGGGCGATGCAATAAGGAAGTACTCCCCACTGTGGCTTCTCCAGCAGGTTGAATAGTGAATTGACCCCCATAACCACATAAACTAATAAACATCCTAGACGGTCCAGCCACCGAAAACAATGGCAGGGACAGATTAGCATAATAACTGTCACTCTTTTTGAACAAATTCAAATGTTTTTTCTATACTGGTTTTCAAACTAACAATATCAAACCATGCAGAATGATCGGGATAGCTGTAACTGAGTCACATAAATCAAGAAAATACTATCTGCAACTTTTAGTTTCTGGAAAACCAACTTTGTGGTCAAATTTCAATTTTTCAAACTGTCTTGTCAACATTTCATCAAAGCCTCTAATTATAGATATCTAAAATGGCAACCTCACAACTGAAATAGCTTGGATAGTAAGTGAGTCTAGAAATATGGGTTGCAATTGTGGTGTCAATTTGGTAGTATGAGAAAGCAGCACTAGTATACATGTAGACTGGATCTCTGTTAGAACTGTTCAAGTAACTGCCGGCCAATCTATAACACCACCAAACCTTGGCAAAACAGTACAGTGGTGTAATTACTATATTCTGGGTAAGGTGAGGCTATCTTCTTTCTGTAAAACAGACTGTACATGTACATAAATTCCTTATCTGTCTTCAATATGTTACAAACACAAAGTGTCTTCAAGAGCCCTGTGCCCATGTTACCACCACGGTAGTCAGGGACAGAATGGGGCCTGGTAGTTTACGTTAGCCGAATTTATTGGGTTCTTATATAGTGCAAGCCTGCTCTTTAAGCCGTGCAGTGAGTGAGTGAGTGAGTGAGAGTGTATTCCGTATTGCCTGAGGTTCCAGCCCGAATGGGGGTCGGATCGCCCGAAGGCTGGAGGGAGATCTGACCCGCGGGAGGGCTGAGACTGAGGGTGATGCGGATACACAGTGTTGTATTTTATTTATGTCATACCCACCCAAGAAAGCAGACATGTCAATGTGAAATGTGCCAAAATTTGGTGTATCTAAACAAAAGGTGTAACTGCGTCGATTCCAATATCCGAATTCGGTGTTTGAAGTCTTGAAAGCGAAACACGTTCAAATTATTCTTAGTACTACTACTAGCCTGAGTACCAGACCCCAGCGTTTTAGTTCATCAATACTAGTATATGAGTTTGGGGTAGAAATCGCCTAACTCCAGAGAAAGAAGTGTCCGTGGAATATACAGCTATGAAATGACATTTGGTAAATAGATGCAGCTTTGAGTCATGAAGTTGCTATTGTGCAATATTTTGTGTTAATTTGGTGGTTAGGCCGAGTTTACCAAGCCGGGGGGCTGAGTTGACCAGGATACATGTAGTTTGCTGAGTTGACCAAGGGCATTGGGCCGAGTTGACCAGATTTGCGATGTTGAAAGTTCATCAGTGTTGGTAGAGATCATTATGAAACAAGTTTAAGCTGTAATTTCCAACACAAGAAATTGGACTCACCCAAATTTTCGACTGTACAACTCCAGTCTTTGTTAAGGAATGAACAATCCACCGCTTCCGTGACGTCATGTGACCACACGTGACTCCGTGAGCAGTGGATCATAGGTTGCAGAAAGTCTGTGGCGCCCCCGTCTCAGTTGAGGGATGGCTGTAATGCCCTGATGTAGATAGCCTCTTTAATCCCAGAGTCCAATTTCTTGTGTTGGAGATTACAGCTTAAACTTGTTTCATAAAGATTTTCGATGGGCTGAGTAGGTAATGGTCCAAGTCGTCTTGATTCTGCGTCCAGTCTAGCTGACTACAGTTGACTTGCTAACCTCCAGACAGGGGAGCGTGGTCGGCCAAAGAGAACAAGATGCTGATCCGAGCAGTACAGGCTGTCACAGGGCAGGAGGACATCTCTAACATCACTCAGAACATCAACTGGCAGGCCTGCTCCGATATGATGAACACTGTCAGGGGTGCTAAACAGTGTTATGAGCACTGGTGAGTGATATTTCTCTATTTACCTACATTCCAAGCAGAGGTTTGGGTTTGAGGTTATTTTTGGCGTGTTTTTAGGCTTTTTTATCGGGGTTCCTGTTTTGCACTGGAATTTTTTTCTCCCACCAAACCCAACCTCTGCTGGCACTCACCCCGGGGCGGGGCAAACCTATTCAAGAAACGTGACAGTGCTCCTCCCCGGGAACCATCAAATTATCATAAGAGATATCCATTTTACTGTGGTGGATTATCACACATCTAGCAAGTCAGAAAGACATTCATTGGGCCACACGCCTCCTGCTGACTGTGCCTATTCATGCGACTGGTTCACACCTCCTTGCAGAATGACTGTAATGTGTTGAAGTGATTAGGTTTATGGCACATTTAAGCTTTCGACTACAGAGTTTGGGTTGGGTGAGAAAAAAAATTCCAGTGCAAAAGAGAAACTCTGATAAAAAAGCCTAAAAACATGGCAAAAATAACCCCAACCCAAACCTCTGCTTGGAGAGTACTACTAGTATTTACCGGTATTGTACTTCATGGATTTAAAGACAAGAAATTTTCTACTGTCGTGTTACCCGACCCTAGGTAAAATTCCCGACCATAGCCCTTTTTTGGTCAACTGTTGATGAGAGACATAAAATTTCTGATCCGACATACATTCTGCAGTGGTGGGTACTGGAACCAAGAACCAGAGCTAACGTTTGGGTTAAAAATAAAACAACTGAAATTCAGCGATTTGGCAAAGGGCAAAAAATAGTATTTATGAAAATCTCATGTCACATTCCCATTTTGTTCTAAATTTAACTAGTCTAAACTAGACTGAAATAAAATAGATTAAATTAAGCACTGTGTTTCAGCCACTAATTTATATCTAGGAGTGAATATGCTGTTAGAATATGAGTGTACTGATGCATTTTAGTGCTAGATTAATAGCTGTATTTGTTGTATCACTGGGTAAAATAAAAAAAAAATTTATCCCGACCTTCCGATCATATTTTTTTCCAGACTGTAATAGGAAACACATCATTGACAACATTTATATTCCTTGGGCCAACAGAAAGACCAGGTTCCTCCACAAGGCTGGCTTCTTAGGAAATATACAATGTAGCAAAAAAAGCTCCAAAAAATATGAGGAACACAAACACAAAACTGTGAAGTCAGCAATTCCATTCCTTGCATTCCTAAGTCAAGACATTGTGTCCTTGGGAAAGGCAGTTTACATGATTTTCCTCACTCTACCCAAGTGTAAATTGGGTACCTGACTTTGGTTAGGGGGGTGCTCGTCACTGAATGCCGTCCAGTAAATTTCTACAGTGACCGACTTATGAATAATTTATCAAGGCCCACAGACGCGGTTCTTTCCACAGACGCGGTTCTTTCACTTGTAGAGTAGCCAATTACCACTGATCCGGTGGCACAAGATGTGCGAAAACACGTACTTCACAACCATTGTACGTCGATATAAAGCGCTTATACATTACAAAGAGAATTTTCGTAGGACTGCCATTACTTTAGTTTGCAGCATGTGTATTGAGAACGAGTATCTTCATAATTCTGCTGGCTGTTTGTAGAAGAACGGCACAATAAAACAATACCATCACGACTTAGCGTATAACACGCAATGAAGCCCACTTTTTACGCAGATTGTAGCACTGTAATGTTACACAAACTAACAGTAGATGTTTTAAGAAATTCACAGAAATGGCAATGATAGATAATGTAATGCATAAACATTACGGGGGGGGGGGTAAAGGCAGCGGAAGGAGAGGGATGGGCTCCACCTTCCAATACTGTGCCCTCGACACAGTGGATCAACAACTCACTGCCCCTACGGCCTCAAAAAGCTACAGGACTACACTAACCTCAATACTTGTACACTATATATTTATGATTTTTATCCCCCTAGGTTGGTTCTGATAAACTGGCTGTCTTTCCAACAAGGATCACCCATATGGAACCCAGAGCGAGATGCACAGCTCATAGATGAGTAAGTTATCTATTTTGTCTTAAGGTTTCCAACGATCTTGACTAGGATGTCTAACCAGGGGACCTAAGAAAAGTGGTCTGCTTATACAAGGAAGATGGCAACAAGACTAAACAGAGAGCAAGAAAACTGATCAAGAAAAAAGTTATGCTGTGTAAATCAATTCCATCAAGATATCATCAACATTTTCTGCCACACACTTGAAAATGTGGTCGTCATAGACAGAGATTGGGCCATATGTGGTCCCAAATTGTGTCATTTGCGGTTGCTTACTAGGAAAGTTTTATGTCTGTAAGGAAAATTTGGGGCCGAGAGAAAGCAACCGTTATCGCCAGATGGCTGGCATATGGAGGTGGTCACTTGGGCACGTTTGTATGATATGATATATTTACCTCCAGGAAATGTGTCATGGAGGTTATATTTTCAGTTGCATTTATCTGTCCGTCTGTCTGTTGGTCAACAAGATAACTCAAGAAGGCCTGGATGGATTGGTTTCATACTTGGTGTGTTGGTAGGGTGTGACAAAAACTGAAAATGATGAGATTTTGGTCCCCCTAGTGGCTTCCCTTGGTACTGCAGCGCAACTTCCGGTTTTGATATCTCGCGATCTGGACATGCTGGGGTCATGAAATTTTGATTCGAAGGTAGCTCTCGTGCTTGGGAAGAAGTCATATGAGTTTGGGCCCCCTAGCGGCTTGTTCTGGAACTGCAGGGCACTTTCTGGCGAAATGTTTAAAATCCAATAAGTCCAGACAGGAACAACATATTTTCATTATTTTTGATGTGTAGGTAGCTGAGAGAGAGATGTACATAATTAAATGCAAATTATGCAAATGAGGACTTTATTTGCATAATTAATGAGGAAATTCTATAATTACAGTGTTTTACATTATACTACTTACATACATGTAATGTAATACATGTAACCTACGTAGTACGGCAGGCGGAACTTCAACAGATACTAATTATGCAAATGATGACCTAATTTGCATAATTAATGCGAAAATTCTATGATTTCGTAATGGTGAATGATGAGAATGTCATACTTGGGACATCTGTAAGTTAAGTAATCAAAAGTTAACATACATCACGATGCATATATCATTTTAATGCAGAGGTCATTTGCACAATTAAAGAAGAAATTTACATTTACATATCAAGATCATATTTCATGGAGGTATGAGATCTCGGAAATCTAGTAATATGATAAAATTAATATAATCAACCATTTACAGGGATATGTTTAAAATATCAAGTTTCAACACTTTTTGGGTTGTTGACTTTTTTCCAATTTCTAAGTCTGCTAATTTTTTGGGGAATGAATTATATATATTATTACAATTATGGCTTCACCACAAAGTGGTGAAGACATATTGTGTTCCCTCATGTTTCTTCTCCTTCTCCTCCTGCCATTTCTTTAAATGGATTCATCTCTGCCATTTTCAGGCCAAATGTCACGAAATTTGGCATGAAGGTAGAGTGGGCAAATACCCTGACGCGTTTTTTTTCATTTTTTTGAAAAATTGTTTTATTTGGGTTTTTTGGTATGGGGATACCTTGAACATATGTCTACAAAAAGTCATTCAAGCTTTTGACATACACCACTTTATAATTGGGAAAAATAAGGCTTTTTGCTATTTTCGGACCAAAAATGTACATTTTTGGCTCCTGTGCCCTAATATTAAATCCGAATGACCTGAAATTTGGTATGGGTGGGGATACCTTGGACACATGTCCAAAGAATGTCATTCATGATTTTGACATACACCACTTTAAAGTTATGTAAAATAGGGCTTTTTGGCTATTTCCGGCATTGGAAGGTTCCATTGCTGCATGGGGGTGTAGACTATTGGCAGCCATCGTAGGATAGATCCATTTTCGGTATGGGGGATGTGGTGAAGCCATCTGTTGCATTTGCTCTCAAGCAAATGTCGGCCTTTCTAGTTATATTACAATTTCTCTATTTTGCAGGATCTACAAGAGTGAAGCAGAATTTGATTATGACATTGACTGGCAAGACATCGCCAAAAACATGGACTGGTAGGTCGATCACGTTGCTCCAAACTTATTTGTTTATTAAAGTTTTTAAAAAATGCTTAGAGCATGTTGATTTGATTACATGGATGACATGAATTTTTGTCCGTTCCCCCCCCCCCAAAAAAAGAAAGGTAGCTGCAAAATGAGCAAATATATGCTGTAAACTAAAAAAAAGAAATATTGGAAAATAATACTTATGTCGCAGAATGCCAAAATCCATTCCAAAGGACAAAATGAAGAGTCTACTATTCACCATGCCAATAAAAAAATTGTTCAACCTTCATGACCACCTAGATTTCATAACGAAGGCAACTTCACATCAGTTTTGGGGTTCCCAGAGGATATCATCCATATAATCAAATCAACATGACCTTAAGGGTCCACAAATTTCTGCCTAGTGGTGCATACCGGTTCACTGGACTTGGATCCGGACTTGTAAGAATGTTTAGGTTCAACTCCAAAAAAACCTAAAAGTCAAGAACCGAGTCCGGACTTATTACCATAAAAGACCATTTCACATACCCCTTTTCTTTCCAAACCACCTAAAACCTTCTGTAGATTGCAAAATCTTTGCTGCAAATGGAGAAAACATTGCCATCGGGCATCATCAAGTATCAGCCTCCATGTTATTTGGCCAAAGTTTCACCCAGACAACATTGCAAGGTTGCCAACATGTAATTTTTTATATGCCATGGGTTTAGGTCCGGACTTACAAGTCTGGAACTGAACCTAAACCTCTGGACTTGAATCCTTTGTCTTGAATTGTTCCTGTTTTTCCCCAAGGTTGAAGCACCATACGCAGGCAAGGAGACGGTTTCGGAGACTGAAGCTCAGAGTCCCAGACTGTGACAGACAAGACATGGATGGTGGGGAAATCCTTACATGTAAATCTATCCAGGGCTCCAAATACTTTTGTCAACTTGAAATTACCTGCACAAGACAAATTTTACCTGCACCACTGTTTAAAATGATTCATGCAAAAAACTGCAGCAGATAAAAATTCACATGCAGCTGCGTGTGTTTAAACCCAGTACACAGACCAATTCAGGTAGACATCAGAAATACCTGCACAGCTCCAATTTTACCTACACTAACCTGCATATACCCAGTACATGGACCAGTGCAGGTTAGGTGCAGGTAGACATCAGAAATACCTGCACAGCTCCAATTTTACCTGCACTAACCTGCATATACCCAGTACATGGACCAGTGCAGGTTAGTTGCAGGTAGACATCAGAAATACCTGCACAGCTCCAATTTTACCTGCACTAACCTGCATATACCCAGTACATGGACCAGTGCAGGTTAGTTGCAGGTAGACATCAGAAATACCTGCACAGCTCCAATTTTACCTGCACTAACCTGCATATACCCAGTACATGGACCAGTGCAGGTTAGTTGCAGGTAGACATCAGAAATACCTGCACGGCTCCAATTTTACCTGCACTAACCTGCATATACCCAGTACATGGACCAGTGCAGGTTAGGTGCAGGTAGACATCAGAAATACCTGCACAGCTTCAATTTTACCTGCCTTATCACCTGCATATGCAGGTGGCATTTCGAGCCCTGCTATTGCTATAAAATTGTAGGTCTCATTCTAGCCTCTGTTGCAGACTCACACTCGATGGTTTAGTAAGAAAAAATTTACAAGAAAATGGCAATAGATAATCTTTCTCATTTCATCAGAGAATAGCAAAAAAAACAACACTTCTGGTGTACATTGGAAGCTAGAGGTAGTGTCACCTAGTGTCTTTCCTTTGTTGCAGTCTGTTTGCCAGTACTGTGTTGAAGTGTCTGAAAGTGAATGAAGTTTTGTTGTGTGCATTGGTGTTCTGTGTTCATCATCATTGGTGTTGCTTCTGAAATCTGTTGAAATGTTTCCTATCTGAAGTATGATTTCAAAGACTTGAATCACAGTTGGATGTTCTCAGTCTGTTTGCCAGTACTATGTTGAAGTGTCTGAAAGTGAATGAAGTTTTGTTGTTCGATTTCTTCAGGAATCTTGGACTACTTGAAGGAGGATCTGAAGAAGAAGGTGCAGGAGTGGATGAAGACTAAGGAGAAGAGAGCGTCCTTACCCAGACCGGCCAAGAGTGGGCCCTTCATCTTCACAGATGACGAGGATGATGATGATGACAGTGATGATGACACTTTGGATGCTGATGGCAACACTGCTGAGAACCATCAGGACAATGACAAATCAGATGATGATGGCAATGATGATGATGATGACATTGATGATGGCACTTTGAACACTGATGGCAACACCGACAACCATCAGGACAATGATGATGATGATGACACTTTGAACCCTGATGCCAACCATCAGGACAGTGACAACCCTGCTCCTGTATCAGATAAGGAAAGCGCCAAAGTGGATAACACTGGCAGTACGAGCAAAGCTGGCCATGATAACAAGTCTGATGTAGAAAGTTCAGATGATTCTGATGACGACAGCAAAACAGAAGTAGATACGTCTGACGAAGAGTAATCATTTTGTGACCTCTGTTCAATGAACTGTAGACTGAAAAACAACTACAACTGTGCAAATTTTTAAGGTACTTTTGTACAATGTACATGTGATACAGTTACAGTAGTTTTGATGTTTCCAATCATCAAGAACATACAATGTAGCTACATGCACATGTTC
Source organism: Branchiostoma belcheri (assembly GCF_001625305.1). Lineage (NCBI taxonomy): Eukaryota > Metazoa > Chordata > Leptocardii > Amphioxiformes > Branchiostomatidae > Branchiostoma > Branchiostoma belcheri. The sequence continues at coordinate 59,213 of NW_017802669.1, read as the reverse complement.
GGTTTTTAGTTGCTCTTGTTTTTATTCTATGTACAGTTCGCGTGAAGCATGGAGCTTTGGAGTTCTTTGAAACTTTATGACTCTTTATGTTCATTTTAGCTGAGTAGCCAATTGTTTTGTTAATACAAATTGTTGTTTTCTTAAGCATAGAACTCTCTGGACACTGATCGTAACCACTGCTAAAAACAGTTACGGTCCTTGTCAGCTGTATACTTTAAGAGTGACTGTTTATAGCAAACAAAAACTCAGGAAACATAGTCTTTGAAATGCACTCGTATGTGGAGAAAGTTCCAAGTTGTTTTTCATGAATTTTGTAGTTAAAATTGACAAAAAATGTGGAAGGACAGAATTAAGATTCTCGTTAGCCCAGATTGTTGATTGTTGCTTTTCGCCACAAAATGGAAACAAGGTAAGGTAAGAGACATTGCTGGCCATGTACAAAAAAATCTCAGTATTCTATGTTCTACCAACCTGATAAAACTATATTCGGATTTGTAGAGTGGTTTTGGTACACAATGTACATGTATGATCATGATATAAAGCCTTGTGAAAAGGGTTCAATTTTGTAGTAAGTAGCATAGACTTACTTAATGAGGAAGACTGTCAATATATTACATGTGAAACATACATGTACATGATTGTGGGACTCTAACAGAGGACTGTGTACCTACATGTACATGTATACATGGCATCAGGTACAGCTGCAGTGTACAGAGGTTTAGGATTCAGATTATTTTTGGCGTTTTTATCAGGCTTTCTTATTGTACAGTAACTTTCTTTTCTTTACGCGCAGGTGGCAAAATGGTAACTGTCTGGCATATGAATACTGCCGGACAAAATTGGTACTGACACAACCACTTAAACCCCTGTCCTGCTGTGCGCAACATATGTCGCGCGGCACATACAGTACCATCTATATTACACCCTGTATAGGTACGATTTGGGGATATTTCTCGTGCAACGCATCACACTGCAGCGAAACGCAACGAATGCGGAAGTAACTATGCCACTGCAGGGCAAAAAAATTTGCGGGTCTATGATCTAATTAAGACATGAAATTATCGAAAAATATTGTGCCAGGAATGCCAGCAGGACGGGTTAATTAAAGATATGCTTGGAAATTATGGTTTAGACTGGTACCCAGTACCTGAACAATTTGACAAATTAACATACTTGTAATTATGTTCTTCAGAACATCCATATTAACAGTTAAAACAACAATACATGTAGGTTGGACGTACAGAATCTTTATTCAGATAAAACAGGACAGAAATAGGCAGCCTTATGCCATATTCAAACAAAACAGAACCATGTGGACTGTTTCTTGTTGCATACAATATCTGTACTTGCAAGATCTCTTGCATATTAGTTGCTCCTTCTAGATGCCACCTCCTCTGTGTCATATGGGTATGTACTGATACTTATTGATTTGATATATTGGACCTGTACCTAATAGATTTTTACTGTACTGTATACATGTACCAGTAAACAGCCCTAATAGACACTACTACTTCCCTGCAAATACACGATGTCTTATAAAGTTTGTTAACTCAAAATGAAGCCTTGTGTATAATTTGTTATACCGCCTGTGGTGGATTATACACAGCAGTTGTTAACCTTCTCCCTGCTACCTTAACCTGTGACTAATACAAATCTGTTGCCAAACTGCTACTTCAGGAGCAAGAAGGTTAATTTCTATAAATATATAGAACACGAGTAAGCTGGGAAGTATAAAATACTGCAAACTCCATCTGTACAATAATTCATCATCATCATAATTGCAGTAGGTTATATCATTTTTGTAAGCCTGTCATTTCAAATAAAGTGCCCCTTCCACTCCTTGCATTTACTTGTATGATCTTTTTTATTGTTATTTTCTTTTTTTTTACTGTTTCAAGTGGGAACAAGTCAACAAGATATTGTAGGTTTCAGATTTCCGAGAGCTATTTTGGGATTTTGTGAAGGCATTGGAACTGTGGAGGGGATGTTGTTGATTTCCACGACTTGGCCTCCATGCCATGGCAAGAGTCTTACGTCTAAAGACCAAATAAAGTGGCATTAGATCTTTATCGGCAGACGAGTCTTCCATAGACATAGTCTCATTAGGGTCGAGGCAAGTCAGCACATTAAGCACGAAAAGGATAAACTTTTACGGTAGAAGTGGTAACGTTATTTATAACGATATGGGAAGGCAGCCCTCTTGTGTGGTACATGTGATACAGTTGGTAAAAGTGGTAGCTACACCGACACGGGCCATGAGAAGGTCTTGTGCGGCGTGTGGTACAAGGTGTAGCGTATAGGACTGGTGCACATAATCTAAATGTGCACTTGGAAAATGACTGACCTGTTGTTCGAAACCATCGTCTATTGGAAACCTTGTCAATTTGATAAACCCAACGACATGAAATTCTTATTACTGTTGCTAGAACATTAAACTTATGTTGGATAACAGCAGTACAGCTGCCTTGTCCTTAAAGTCGGGGAAAGTGTCCAAGTTCCGCACCAAATGGGCTACGACAGGGATATTCTTAATATTCTTTGCTTTGTGGGGCCACATCAAGTAAGTTTTATGGACGACGTCCGCGCGCGCATATTTTTTTGATTTTGGCCTCCAATCCTCCTGCCCCCCCCCCCCGTGTACACTATATGACATCCAGTAGATTTCTAGCGGGGACCAATCAGAGGGCTGCTGGCAGGTCACCGACTAGCGCGGCTATTATAACCAATGACGGCCGGCGAGTCGGCTATTAGCACCTTGTTTCATGTAAATTCCATGAACTCAACCCAAGCGCCACGTTTTGCACAAGTTAACTTGCTTGTTTACACTTCAGTTCAGTACTTCAGTGTGTAAAATCTACTTTGATGAACGAATCTAAGTGGGACTGTAGAAATGAAGTTTTACACATTCAATGGCGCTGCACTAGCGCTAATGGAGCGATCACTACGGGACGGAACGGATCCTAGCGAGACAGAGATTTGCGAAGCAGACCCAACATTTCCTATCAAGACCAAGCGCTCGAAGACGGGCCGGGTACAAAAATGGAGGGAAATCAAGTCCAAACTCGTCCTGAGTGAGGATTTTGTGGCGCAGTGTGAGGAACCCAGTCATCGAATTCCTCGGAGAGAAGATCTTGAACGCATTTTCCGAGAGAGCCACCTAACAACGGATCCAGAGTCGGCCAGCGTCGCTTTTTCGATTCACAGATCATGGCGGGAAACTTGGAAATCGGTAAGAAAAAAACTTGTTGTGTAAGACATTCTGTTCGATAATTATGATTATTTGACAAAAATCTTCTCTGAAACCAATAATTATGTTTGAAATATAGATCCAATGTTTTGTACATGTAGTCACCGATATGCGTATACGTGTGCTTTATCATAATTTCCACGCGAGGACTCTGTTGTTAATATATGTTGTTGTCATTTTCAAAACAGAAATCATTCATATGTATTCGCCAGGAGAACGGTCCAAAAGTGTGTCCTAAATAGTGTCTCGTCCGAGGGCTTGATACACAGTTGAGAATAGTGACGTATTTTGCGCACTTTAATGAACTTGAAATATATGAAACAACAAAAAAAGATAAAAACTGTGCTGTACAGACAGTTAATGCCACAAAAAATTGCAATGTATGTATTGTTACTGTTCCCAATAAGGTTCTTTTCATGAAAATAGGACCTCCTTTTGCCTTTTGTTATGCATAATGTAGTTGGTGTAAATTACGCGCCGTGCATAGCACCGGTCAATCGGTTTCATTTGATCTATTTCATCTGTGACATCTTCATGCAATATCAAAAACCACTTCCAATATAACTGTGCGATGTTCGGAGAAGTTTACTTTACCTTGCTTCATTACATGTAATACAAAAACACTAATACTCCTGTCGTTCGCGGCTCACTCTCAATACTAGCATGGAGGTAGACTACCTCCATGATACTAGTATTTCTAACATGTGTAAGCACGATAATTTATTCATAGCCTAAGAATATCATTGTAACAAAGTACTTTCGAGAGGAATACGTGCTAATGATTCTTTTAGTAACTGAACTTCAAACACGATTTTGGAGAGTTTTTTTTTAAAACTAGCACGCATCTGTAAAAACAGAGTTGTCATTAGTTTCCGTTTACAAACTGATAGGCCATACAGAAATCATACAACTAGTAGTATCTGAATATTGCCCAAACAAATGCATTAGAAAATCGACACATTTTATTAGTCAGTGTATTTACCGTGAAACCGACAGAAACAGATTATTTCAAACAGTTCAATTTCCCCATCCTTTTCCAATCTGGAATTCCACACAAAAAAAACTACGTTCTACTGAGATCACAAAACCTACTTATTATGCAGAATGTGGAACTATACATTATTCACTACCTTCAAAAAAGAAGCCAAACCCCACAATAGCAAAGGAAGTAGTATTATATAAATTGATAAGACAGTAGTTGTGTGTTCTCAATTGCTTTACTTTACTTCTTCAACCCGGTACATGCCTTCGGTAATAATTTTGTAATTAAAGCTATAATTAAAACTTATTAGTGGATATTGTTTGAAGTAAGATCCACCGTTGTTTCAGATATCTTCAGTGTACCAAACAAACGTCAAGAAGTTTGGACTCACAAGAGAGAGCTTCCAACATCAGCTGGACACTTGTTCTTGCAAGGTGGGCGTGACGGCGGAAGAACCACAAACATCTCAGACAACCACAGGCGCTAACAACAATGTCGAGACCGTGTCTGATGACGAACAGGACGACTTTGAGGGATTTCCAGACCAGAGTGACAGTAACAGCGAGGATTCGGAAGCAGAAACCTACGATCTTTTCGAAGAGATGGACATCTCTGCAAGAGATCCTGATGCAGGAATCCAGATCAACAAGAGACCTCGTGCCGTCACTCGCCATGACTACCAAAACAGCATCATATCCCGGGACACCTTAGAACAACACATTGAAAACCTATCGGACACTCACAATGTACATCTGAAGGTCATGAAGGTGGAAAAGACTACGGTCAGTATGACTACTAGTATTGGCGACAACAAAGAGGTCAGTCTACTTGGCACCATGAAGACGTTTGCGTGCCACAGGGCCGGCATCCCAAGAAGAAAACGGCTGAGCAAACGGCGAAGGAAAAAGAGCAGTGCAGTTGGATGTTCCTTCCGCGTGAAGATTTTTACCCCGGACGAAGAGAGCCAGCCACTACAAGTTCGCCTCTTTCCACACCATTGTAACCACACCCCTGGCTCAGAGGAGGACAGCTGCTACCTACCCGTACATGAGACTGTGAAACAGATGGCCACTGACTGTCTCGGTGTAGGTATGACGGCACAGCAAACCTCCAACATGCTCCAGTCCATGCAACAGTCCGTGTCTATTGTAAACATTAACAACGGCCGCTGGAGGACAACTCTGACAAGGAAAGAACTGTCTCAGCTTCAGTATGAAATACGCTGTAGCAAGAGGGTACATCAGGATGACTGGGTCGGCACCTACGCCAAGGCACAGCGTCTCCGAGACCAGGGCGTATGTATTTTCTTTCAAGAATACGACCCTGACAATGAAGACCCCGACAAGAGACCATTTGTCCTAGTTCTCCAGACAGAATGGCAACGGCAGATGGCGGAACGCTTCAGCCCAAACAGCGTCTGGACGGTAGACTCCACATTCGGTCTGAATTCTTACGGCTTACCTGTCTTCAGCGCAGTAGTGCCAAATCAAAACCGCCAGGGACTGCCAATCTTCTACTTGATAACGTCAAATGACGTAAAGACCAACCATGAGGAGACAGGGGTCCGACTCGGGTTCGAAGCTGTCCTGCAAAGAATGACGACACGACCGAACGCCATCATTATTGACAAATCTCTTACTGAAAAGAGGGCGATTGAGCGGGCTGTACAGAACGACCCCTTGTCCTGGGAAGATGGAACTCAGACCAAATGCCGCCTTCTCTTGTGCTGGTTCCACGTCAAGAAGGCATGGACGGAGAACTTGCTCCCAAAGTTGGACGGACAGATGGCAGCCGACGTGTACGACAGACTGTGTGAGCTTATGCTGCAGCCGACGTGGCAGAGCTTTGATGATAACTTGGCGCAGTTCTATGCCGAATACGAGAACGTCCAGCAAGTCACCAAGTACATGCGTGGGTGGGACTGCGACGAATGGCGTAGCATGTGGGTGCGGGCTGGTCGCTAATGACTCACGACAGTGGAATAAGGGAAGATGTGATGAAAGGAAAGAAACAGAACAGGACGCGTACGACAAATGCTGTTCCTCTGATAACTGCTGTTATCATGACGAATAAAATACTTGTTGGTTGTTACACTAGATCATATCTCATTCAATCTGTGTTCTAACATTTGTCGTCCCTTAGTACATTTCAAATCTAGGCATCTTGCTTTATTTGGCACTTCTTTTTTTTTCGCGCTCTCGCATTAGATTTAGGGTCGTCATCCATAAAAATTACTTGGTGTGGTCTAGTATAATTTACGCGGGTATTTCCCAAACGTGCATACCATATCAGACTTCCATAAATTTTGCCCCTAAAATGTCGTAAAATAGTAAGTAAGTTTGCACAATGCACCTGCAAGTGGGAAGAAGTCAGGTGCACGTCTGATGGCCAAGTTCAAAGGTCACTTACAAGCCGCCATGTTGCTAAGCTCTATCCCACCGAAACTAGCGAACGGTGGGCGATACTCGGGGACTGTCCTCCGACGGTAGATAGGAATCAAGAAGCCTGAAACTTGCTGTTTGCTGTACTGAACGTCAGCTAAAATTTGAAGCGGAAGAAGGTGAGGAAACCGTTGTGTTTACCTGCAGAAATCATGACAACTTTTCAGGTAAAGATAAACAGGTAAAAAAAGGTACGTTACACGTTATGTACAAACGTAGGATCGCCATATTGAGACCTGCATTTAGATCAGTACGTTGACAACTAAACTTTTAAAAACCGCCCGTAATTAAGAAGTGCGACGACAAGGCACCGCACCCTATGCTGCACGTATAAAATCGTGTGCACCTATAATTCTACCTTAAGTTACTTAAATGACCCAACCAACAACAGTTAGCCTGTCAGAATTTCTTAGTTTCGGTTACTTCCTTTTACATCACATAGTGTTAGACTTGCAAACTCGCCTTCAATTCTCCATACCGTACCGATATATATAGCGATCCTTTGGATCTCAAACCGGTACATATCTGCAATGTTCTTCGAGAGTATCATTGCTATGATTATATATAGCCAACATGCAGCCATACATGTAAATTATGTACACTATGGCGACCTTTGCGCTACTGAACAATAGACAATACAACCATTATTGACATCAAGTGGCGCATGACCCCTGTACTGTTTGGACTTGGTGCTATGTTTTTGAGAGGTGATTTACTGTAGCTATTGTTAGAGATTGATGCGATATTTACTCCTTTATATCTTTTCCAGCCTTATAATGGGAAGGGCAATACATTATAGTGTAATGAATTTAGGTGTAGGGGTGTTTGGTATATTGGCGTCTATATACACCGACTTAATTTTATGGATGACATCCACGCGCGCATTGATTTTCGCCTGTTCTCCTCGTCCTCCGAGGCCCTGGCCTGGCTCTAAGCTTGGGTAGTCCATGATAGTTAGCGACAATACGGAGCCGGTGGTAACTCTGGAGGATGGCACCCAGGGTATGCCGAAGCTCCAAGACTCAAGAACTTAGTACAATCGTACAGTGGAGATTCATAAATTCCGCAAAAAGTCAACAAGTGCCATATACATCGCTTTGTACTGTCTCAATTTCACAATGACAGCTTTGTATTCCCGTGATTTAGTAGCATTTTAATTTTTGGCCAGAGTTTTTTTTTTTTTTTATTATTCGCCCGCGCGCACTAATTTGGGGTCTTCAGAGAATGTCATCCATAAAATTAAGTCGGCGTGGCCTTACAACATGTATAAACGGAGATACAAACAATCCGATTACTTCTGTGAAGCCGTGTTTATTGATCCATATGTTTACTCAACTGTTATATGGTCTAATGGTTCACAGGGAGTTTAACACTTAGTTACAGAGAGAGTTACCATAGTGCAGATGAGATACTACAAGTTGTACGTATACAATATACAAATCTATAAAGAGTTACAATTATATACATGTAAATGTACACGTACCTGAGTCATGGGTCACGAACTGATTTACATCTAGCAATTGTCACTTCCAAGCTCAACTATGCTAACAATAGTTCCTCACTGATTGGTTACTATCAGTAACGAATCAGGGCCTACCTATCACACACATGTATGCAAACGTCTCTTTCCTTATGATCACCTACTTTTAATGTACTAAAATCACGACAATCGGCACTAGAGAATGTTTAAACAAACGTCCCTGCAGTCCCTGAACAAAATGCTAGGTGACATAAACTAACGTCACTTCTTTCCGTGCTCAAGAGCTATCTACCTTCCAGAATTCGTGACCCTAGCATGTCCAGATCACGCAAAATCGTAAATTCCACTGCAGTAACACAACAAGCAGCCAAAGGCAAAAATTCAACCATTTCGGGGTCTTATCAAGACCCACCTACGTATACATAATTATGTGCCTACCTACCACACAAACACATATGTATAATACATACGCACACATTCATACATACACAAATACACACAAACGCTTCCGAAAACATAACAGTCTGTCAAAGGTAATTATAACTGAATGGAATCTGCACGTCACATATTCAGATACAGATAACACTGCAGTATGACCAAAGACATCACAGAAGCAGACATAGACGCCATGAAGACAAGGGAAGTTTACAGACTCCTCGATGACTTCGGCGTGGACGGAGAAGATCTGGAACCGACCGAGGCCAAAACAGCCCTCAAAGAAAAGATCAAGCAGATGAAAGAAGAAGCAGAAAAAGCAACCAGTCCTGAACAGGTTAGTACTCAATAGTAGAGAGATTTACAAGCAAGTGTAAAGCCTGAGTAAGTGAACAAAATAACTTGGAAGGGTTAACGTTACCAGGTTCCAACCGTTCGGATTAATATACTTTCCTTATTCGTGACACCAAAAAGTAGGGAAAAACTCCCTGAATCGCAGAAAGCTTGCGTACACAAATGACACATTACAGCGTACGTGGAAGGTGATATATATATCCCTCATATACACTATAGTATATTATTTATGTACCAATCAAACCTTCTGACTTCTTGATACATTGATATTGACGTGCCACCGATAGATACGTTAAACATTACGCCATACATTATGCCAGCAAGCTACTACCAACAAGCACACCACCGCAAATACAAGTGGTTTTACCCATGCAGTTGCACCTGTAAAGTGTTTTGGATTAGCAGTAATTACATAATAAGAAATGAAGTTATGTTAGTATAAGCGGCAGTTGTTTTGTTGCTTGACAAATGAACTTCTTTGTGAGTGTGTGGGATCGTAGGCCCAGTTTTATCCTTGGGATGTGATCATTTCATCTGATGCTCGGAAAGAACGAGAAGTTTCATATCCAACATTTCTTCAGGTTATTAATCCATAACAAATATGAACCCCTTTCACACTTTTTTTATTCACACTGCGTATTGCAGGTAATATACCAGGCCCTCTTAACAAATATCAGTATATAATATGCGTGCAGAATTTATCGATAGCGACTTGGTTCGGCATACCGAATAACCAAGTTCGCGTCCTATCGTTGAGGTTGCTGAGAAGATGGCGGACATAGCGACGTCTTACAAAGCCAAGCGGGAACTCCTGCTGAAGCGATGCAAGGACGTCACGGACTACTTGCCCAACCTAGACCCTAGTGAGAGGGAAAAACTCGCGCTGCACTTTAAACGAGACGTCATGGACATCTTGAGCGAAGTAGAAGACCACCTCAGCAAAGATGACTGCCCAATACTTGTAGCAGGTAAGCCAGTATATCGACAACAGAGAAAAATGTAGAGATGTGCTTTTCAACATTATATTAATAATATTTCAAAGAACCTCGTGTAAAATTGCTATTTGTGGAAATCAATACCACCGATTCTGTAGTCTTCTGTTTGTAAATGTTACATATTTTGGGGCATGGTTCAAAGCTTCATATATCAAAATTAAGCACAACAATTAATAATACACAGTGCACAAGAGATAAGCCGATACAAGGGATACTATATTTGAAATGGTCGCGATGATAGCAATGGTATTTATAATGATAGCATTGGTGACGTTAATGTTTTACCATGCACCAGTGATGTTGCTGTTATTGTAACTGCTACTGTCACAATATATAATGTAGTCATCATTATCACCAATGTAATGTGCGACAGTCGGCGTCAATGGCGCAATGGTTAGAGCGTTGGACTTGCCCCGATCGCGACTTGGGAAAGGCACTTTACACGCTTCCCTCCCTGTACGGTGGAGTGACGCCCACCGAGCCTCTCAGGCTAATTAATCGGTCTGTGTGCCAAAAACACACTACGGATTTGGTGCGTCAATGTGCCAACATCTGCACATTTGCCAACAAGAATCGTAATCTATTTTAATGTTTGACAGGAGAGACTTCTGCTGGAAAAGTACCCTACTGAACCTGCTCCTGGGAGATGACATCCTGCCTGTAGCACACATGAGCAGCACGTCCACCATCTGTGAGGTCAAGTATGGTGAGACCAGACAGGCACTGGTCCATCTCAGGGAACCAGACGCCGCCACAGGGTCACAGATGATCACAGTACCTCTGAGTGAGGACCCCGAAGAGTGCCGGCAGCAGCTGACTCGCCACATCCATCTGAAGGGAACAGAAAGGGAGACCCTACCTCCGGCAGCGAAAATTGAGATCTTCTGGCCAATTGCCTTTCTCAAGGTGACTGTGAATATGATTGTTGCTACGAAGTGTATCTCTGTGTGCATGTGTGGCTTTGTGTGTGTGTGTGTGTGTGTGTGTTTGTTTGTTTGTTTGTATGTATGTGTGTGTGTGTATGTATGTTTATGTGTATGTTTATGTGTATGTGTATGTGTATTTCGATATGTGTGTATGTGCGTGTGTGTGTGTGTGCGTGCGTGTGTATGTGCGTATGTGCGTGTGTGTATGTGTGTGTGTATGTGTGCGCGTATGTCTGTGTTTGTGTGTATATTTGTGTGTGTGTGTTTGTGTGTATTTGTGTATGTATGTGTATTTCGATATGTGTGTGCGCGCGCGCGCGCGCGTGTATGTGTGTATGTGCGTGTGTGCATGTTTGTGTATGTGTGTGTAGTTGTGTGTGTCTGTGTGTGTGAATGCGTGTATGTACGTGTATGTGACCCCTAAAACCACGGATGACATCACAGTCCTCTAAAAAGTTATAAACTATTCCTAGAAATCACATGGCAACAGCTTTCTCCTTTCTGTATCCTATACTCCAGGGAGGAGTAACTATCGTCGACAGCCCAGGAGTTGGAGAGAGCGAGATGATGGACGACATCATAGCAAAATATATCCCATCAGCCTTTGCGTTCATCTACATCATTGACAGCTCAAGGGCCGGCGGAGTCCAGCAGGACAGGGTAAGCCACTAGGGCAGATATAGAAAATAGTATTTGAACTTTATTGACACAACAAAAGATACGTTATATGTATAAGTAGGAATCTTTGAAATTTATTCACATATATTTATGCTGTGCAAAAAGCACAGTTGCTTAAATGACGCCTTCTACTAAAAAACATAAAACGAGAGTAAAACACAATGACAAAATATATAATTACACAATGGGTAAAAGAAAAATAAGTATAAACAAGACAAGTTTGTGATCTATCAATTATAAGACTCTACTTGTGTAAAGTAAATAAAGGTTGGAACTACATCGAAGACATAACAGTTCTGTGAAAGTGAAGTAGACCCTCGTAGCAGTAAAGAACATAAAGTATTGTCATTGAGTCGATGAAGGTTAGACATCCAGGTAATACGATACGCCAAAAAGCAGTTACTAGTATACTCAAGCAACTGGATATGATTTTGAAAACGTCAGACGTTTCAGCTAGTATCCACTAGCTTTCATCAGTGACTGAAGCTAGTGAATACTCACTGACGAAAGCTAGTGAATGCTACCTGAAACGTCTGACGTTTTCAAAATCATATCCAGTTGCTTGAGTAACTGCTTTTTGGCGTATTGTCATTGAGATGTGTAGGAAATGTGTATCTACACTAGAAAGGTAACATCTGCAAAGCAAATGTACATGTATATTGTTTACCTTCACATGGTGTAGACTAACAAACTGTGTTTATCCTTACTGAACTAAAATCCATATTTAAGGTGACACCAATCCAACTTTGTCTTGCAACTCGCAACACAATGTAATCTAACACCACAGGGTGTCTGCTACAGCACCAGTTACCATGGTGACAGACGTCTGGTCCGGGTCATTGTGCGTTTGCAATGGAAGAAGAAACAGAGAAAAACAATATGATTACAGGACCAATCATCAATCGTAAGTCCCTATATGAAACGGGAGCTGGGGCTTTAATGTAGAGCTAAGGTCCCCATCATTGCTAAGCAATGATGGGGACCTTATGGTATGATTTACAAGCAGATCTTTGGAGGTAAGATCTTGGACTCAGTCAGAAACTGCCATGCCCCCTTCCCCAATAATTGCTTGGAGATAACTGACGATAGCTGGAATTATTAAAACCTTCTATTGTCAGGCTACAAATTCTTAGGCTTTGCATTTAATGCACCGAACTGTGTTTGACAACATGTACAGCTAGGAAGTCTGCTGGTGAAGTGTAGGGACCAGGGTGACCGGTCAGAGCTGGAACAGTTTGACCCCAAGAAGGCCATCTTCGTCTGCAACAAGTGGGACCTGGTGGAAAAAGACGAGAGACAAGAAGTGAAAGATGAAACCATTCGTAAGCTAGGGGAGATGTGGGAGGGGCTGGACGAGTCGCAGGTTTTCATTCACTCGAAAAATGTACGTCTAAGAATGCTATTAGCTACATGTACATGTGCCTATCAGTATATCAGTACTGTTTTTCTTGCACATATTGTTCATACAGAACATTGACCTGATATACGTAGAAGTATGATGAATTGAAAGCCAATTTCGTTTTTTTTTAAATTTATTTTGGCTTGGGAATGACGCACGTACAGATGGTAAACTACCTCGATTTGTCGCTGGAAAAAATATTGAGTTTCCTAAAGGTGAACTACATAATATACTGTTTCAAGACTAATTTTTGTCACGTATGTCACTCTGTTTGCACACACGCCACACAGACATACACGCAAGAACACACACACACACACACACACACACACACACACACACACATATGAACACACACACACACACACACAAACACACACACACACACACACACACACACAAATGAACACGCACACACACGCACACACACAAATGAACACGCACACACAAACACACACGCACGCACACACACACACGCGCACGTACGCACACACACACACACGCGCGCGCGCACACACACACACCACACGTGCGCACGCATACGACAAATGCACACACACGTGCACAGCCGTTTGTTACAACAGGGTAATGTCAGCGAGTTGAACTGTGTACGTGACTTGCATAGAAACACATGTTTAGATCAGAATGCGTTTCTGTTTTACAGGAAGCCGTGAAGGGTGGCATTCGGTCTGCAGACTTTAACAAACTTCTGGACGGCATCTATGAACTGTTGCCGGGAAGTCTTAACCGAAAGCTATCTACTCAGTACAGGTTAGATACCTTTTTAATCACTTTTCTTTACAAGGATTCATTCTATCTTGCTCTAATTTCATAAAGCAACGTGTCAGTGTACGTTGGAAAATTCATATTTGAATCACTACAAAAGCAACACCATATTGTAAATAGCTGATATATCCCCTGAATTACAGAATGTAATAATACTCTTCCTGAGAAAACACAATAGATTAGCTTTAGTATCATTATGAACTAGCTCGTTAGAATTATATTTTAGTATTAGTTTGTGCATGTACCATTGTTGTTTCTTTGCCATACACTGTACCAGCTACAGTTGTTGAGCAATAAAGTTGATTTGATTTGATTTGTAAATGGCTGCATGTAAAGGGCAAAGTATAATGAAAGCTAGATAAACAGCCAAATTTGAAATAAACGTAACCTGTTTATTACATTCATATGGAAAAATAACAAGAAACCATAGGCGACAATCCTCCGTGAAATTTTATATTTTGCAACAAAAATAATCCCAAGCGTCAACGCCAGACCTACTGTGCAGACATAAGGCAACGGTTAATACAATGAGGGCGCGTCACAATGATAAAACATAAAAAGACCCAAATCCATTACTGCTCCCAGGGCGTGTAAAGATACTGTGCTTCAAGTTCGAAGTTCATTTTGATTACACACACACAATCATTGCATTCACGATCGGACTATCATTATCTATCATGGTCGTGTCACTAGTAACAAAGACAGCCCCACCGTCTTACCGTGCCTGTTACTTATTAAGCGCGACTGGCCATGCCAAAGTCCAACAGTTGCGGCCAGCACGCGCGAGTGTTACTGCCGCCGGTCAGATACCCGGGCAAAACCATTTCAACGACATTGTAGGGATGTTTAAAAAAATAAGCATTTACTCCAATATCAAAACTGCTAGGGTAAAAATGAAAAGACGTGCATCACCACGGGCATAATGGCACACCACATGCTAAATTACACAGAAATGATACGTACGGAACAATGCGTTTTGGCTGCGAACATCTATGGTACCACTTATCGACCCTCCGCACGTCTGCATGAAGTTCCACCCCCCACTGCTATTCCAAACAACGCGTTTTTCTGGACCATTCCAATTCGCCTCGTAATTGTAGGGGTGCATCTGCAATATTACATTGACCACGAAAGCAGCAACGGCAAAAATACACATTCGTGCATCAACATGGGCATGCCCGCAGACGGCGTGTAAAATTGCGTGCCGATTACACAAAGAGAACCCAGTGTTTTGACTGCGAACACGAAAAACCAGCCGTTCACAACACTCCGTCCGGAGGTCCTGACCTCCTTCACGGAGTAATGAACTAATTCACCAATTGTAATGATCTATAGTGAAGTAGCCAAAATATAAAATCTGTCCTATATATCTGTCCTGTATATATTTTCATATTAGATTGGTCATTTCTGGTATACGTATACGTACTGATTTGTCACTGGAACTAGTTGTGTAAGTCACAAAGTTGTGTACTAAGTTTGATCCGGCGTATACATTCATCGAGCTTAAGCTTAGGCCACACCAATTTTATTGTATGAAATAAAGACTGAACTTTAACTTCCAACACTAGATATAGAATTGGAACTTACCCCAAATTTTCGGTTGACTCCATCAACCTTGTTCATGGAATGGACCCGTCTACTCTTGGAACGTGACGTCAGAGACACGTGACCGTAGTAGCGGGTCATACGTGCCAGATAACTTGTGTCGCCCCCCGTCTCTGTTCAGGGTAGGTCTGTGAGCTCTTATGTAGATTCCTGGAACACCAACGTCCGAGTTCTGTAAACTCAGAAGTCTCACAACATATTAACATTGAGTCCCCGGGACATTCAGTATCTCTAAAAGGGGTTAAAATCCTTGATTCTGAATCGGACTTCTTTGCAAGAGGGGTTAAAGAGGCAGTCTACATAAGAGCTCACAGACCTACCCTGAACAGAGACGGGGGGCGACACAAGTTATCTGGCACGTATGACACGCTACTACGGTCACGTGTCTCTGACGTCACGTTCCAAGAGTAGACGGGTCCATTCCGTGAACAAGGTTGATGGAGTCAACCGAAAATTTGGGGTAAGTCCCAATTCTATATCTAGTGTTATAAGTTAAAGTTCAGTCTTTATTTCATAATGATTTGTACCAACACAGATGAACTTTCATGCCAATTTTATTTGTTGGTTCTCGGATTTTTGTTGGAAAAATATGAAGCGATAGGGCGAAAAAATAAAAGCAGGCCTGGGCATTATATGATAGCCCCAAATACTATGGAGCCATGGAGCCAACATACCAGGCTGGTTTGTAATTCAAACAATGAATTTCAGGCTTTTGCCACTACTTTGACATATTGAAAAAGTGCAACAACTCTAGATCTGAAGAGAATTGACTTCCTTCAACTGTTAGGGCCAAAGTGCACTTTGGAGTTGATTCAGAGCCTGAAATGTTTTTTGTTTGCAAATTTGAAAAGAAAACGAAGCTGGCGAATCCGTGAACCAACAAATTATATTGGTGGGGCCTTATGCTTGGTACATGTATTCCTCTTGCTCTAGGAGAATGGTTGCCATTCTCGAAGAGGCGCTAAAATACGTCAGACTGAAACTGAATGACGCCTTCGGACACCTCGACGAGGGCGAGAAACGCAAAGCGTACGCAGAAGCCCAATCTGCGTTGTCATATTTTGACGAGTCTGTGGATCCCATCCTTCAAGAACTGAGAAAATTCTTGAAAACGGCCACGGAAGAAGCAGCAGATGTCTTCTCTGACTTCTTGCGAGGGGAAGAAGTGAGGAAACATCTTTCTACGGTACCCATCAAAGCTACCACGGACGACAACGCTATAGCAGAGCTATCTTTGGCGATAGAAATCTATATGATGAAGAAGTGTCAACCATTTAAGGACAAGGTAAGAGTTGCCAATGCACAGTTTCGGGCTAAACTCGAATCGATGGTCGCGAGGGTGAACCATGAGCACAACGAAAAGATCAGGCCTGTAACAGGACGGAGACACCAATTGAATGTAGAGGATGTTGTAGGCAAACGACAGACCAACGCCTGGTTTGAATGGCTCAACCAAACAGTACGCAGACTAAACGGACCATACCTCAGCATCATGTCGGCCTTCAAGGGCGACCTTGAGCACACAGAGCGATCGCGACTGTCTGAAATGGCTATTGCCGCCATGGCAACAGAAGGAGAAGTATTCGCGATAGCTAGGAATAATCTCCTCAAGTCATTTCAGCTGCTCGGCGCTTTTGAATCGGATTTGCAGGGGGTGAAAGAAGTGGAAGAGCGCCTCGTTGAAGAGCGTTTCTCGGAGACAAGGAACCAGATAGATCTGGTCAGTAAGTACGAGCCGCAGGCATCCGACATCACCCTACAGCTAGGCCGACTGGCAATGGTGGACCTGTCAGAAATGAGGGAGTATGAGTTTGACTTGGACAACATCATCGGCTGGCAGGACCCACAGAACAAGATCGGTGGAGGGTCGTATGGGGAGGTGTACCGGGTAGACGTCCAGCGGGACAGTTCACGTGTCCGGGCAGCGCTTAAGATCGGGGTCCTGCCGTACGCTCTGACCACGAAGGACAACGCATGGAACTTTCTTCGCAGAAGAAGACAACCTAAGGTAGAATAGAATTCTGTACCAATACTCGTCCTTATAATTGAAATTCTAAGTAATGGTCCATAATCATTGCGAAGTAATGATGTTTTCATTGTTACGATATGAGTTGACACCTACTTGTGTTCACAAGACTAAACGGGTGCCAAACGACGTGGGACTTCAGGATATATATGATCGTTTTACCGATGTTTTTTTCTCATGGAGGTACTGTTTATTTTTCTTACCCTAGGAAGCTGAGGGGTGAACACATCGTGGAGTACTACGGCACAGCCTGCAGGAGGGAGGGGGGCGGTCTGAGACTGGGGCTGGTTATGGAACTGTGCGAAGGGACACTGGAGGACAGAGTCGTGGGACAAAGGTAAAATTTCAATTTATGGCATTTTGCTTTTTCTTATTCCAACAATTCAGAACACGTGGTGACGGCACCTACGCAGAGTAGTTCTAGACTACGAGCAGAGGTTGGTCAGCATTCACTGGGGAAGATCGTTACCTTTCCATATACTAGTATGCCCCATTTTTTTTTCTGTCGCTACCCCCACCAACCTCTGCAAGGACAAATACAGGACAGTACCTTTCACTTGAGTTAAGTGAGGAATGTTGTGTTAAGTGCCTTTCCCAAAGGCACAAGAACGGTGGCATGTCAGGACTCGAACCTAGGACCTCTTGGTTCTGATTCTAGCACTCTACGTCACACGACCCCACCACCCCGCCCTTGATGACGATGACGTTAGACTTGTAGCGTTTGTCCAATATTGCATTGTATCTTTAGGGACGAGAACGCTGTAAAAGGATGAGAGTTACTTACTACATGTAGCTATATATAGTGGACATGTACAAGTGGCTTTGGTGATGCCCAAAAGGATCAGAACAGTAGCAAGACTTATTCATTATGTAGAATCCAGTGATAACTTGCTTGCTAATGTCTTTTGTTCATAAACCTAAGAACAGGTCTGTCACGTATACGTGCGTTACTACTGATTAATTAGAAAAAGTTAGATTAGTAGAGCGTAGACCTTCATTTAGTATATAATGTGATACCAACCCTCTTGTCTGTCAACGTCTGCTTGCAGTTAGCCTTCTTTTCGGGCAATAACTTGCAATAAAGCTATCTATTGCTTCACTAAAGAACGATTTGTTGAAATCTGTTCCTATGTAGAGAACACAACCCAACTTGGTGGGAACACGACCCTATCAGGAAGCGAGAGGCTTTCCGGTACATCCAGGACAAGTCTGTCCAGCTGTGTGAGGGCCTGAGGACCATCCATGATGCAGGGTACATCCACAGGGACCTCAAGCTCATCAATGTGCTGTCAGTTTTCTGAACAAACATATAATTTTGTTACGTTAGGCATTCAGGTAAACAATACTCATAGGACATTCAAACTCTACTAACTTCCGCAAAATTATCTCCGTAATTTTTTCAGCAGTAGAGTTTCAATTTCCTACCAGTATGTAATTCTGTTGTCACGCCACGTTTGTGTGATTGTTTAAGTTCACAATGCGGCTATACTACTTTCAAATAATACTGCAGCCTCTACACAACCACAATGGAAGCTATCAACACTCACGGCCATGTAGGTGTGCTTAGCTAATTTCCACACTACCAAGTTATCAGTAGTAACGTTACATGTACTTAGTCAATCTTCACAGGTTATCAACAGTAACGTTACATGTCTCCACCGGGTTCCAGTAGTAAGGTTGTATGTACTGTACCCATCTCCTTAGGTTACTGCAGGTGACATTGTGAAGCTGGCTGACGTCGGTGTGACTAAGAGAGAAGTGGACGTGACCGGCACAGTGACGGGCACAGCGATCTACGCAGCACCAGAGGTGAAGAATCGGCAGCTTTACGACAAGAGTGCAGACATCTACAGCCTCGGACTCCTTCTGTGGGAGATGTGGTATGGACGAACCGTCTGGAACGCAATGGTATTACCATTACCTTGTCCTTGGAAACGCTGAGTTATCGATGCACATAATTAAAACTTATTATCATATAGCAGGGCGACGTCGACCAGTGAGAATCCTCCATTTTCCATCGGTTATCAGGTCGTAATATCATTGTCTTCGTCAGAAGGACTATGAAATTGTCTCGCCGGAGTGTGGGGAACTGCGGATTTTGCAATATAACTCTGGAAGGCATGATTCGACGTCCATGATTTTTGGCAGGCATATTACCGCTTTTGAGGCCAAAGTCAAGTACAAGTTTCGGCTTCGTGGGGGGTCCGTGCGTCACGTTAGTTCACCTTTTGTGTCTGTGGCTTGTTAGCAAAATAACTCAAGTATTTGTAAAATGTTGATTATAATTCTTGGTGTGGTGCCTACTATTGTCGGGACCAAGGTTAAGTTCGTTACTGAGCTTCGTGGGGGGTTTCGTTGTGGCTACAGGGGGCATTTTGTTAATTTTTCTTGTGAGCAGGATATCTTTTGTATGTGTGGATGGAAGTTAATGAAATTTGATAGGCATATTACTGTCGTGGTCTCCAAGATTGAGTTCAAAGATGAGAGTCGTGGAGGTCGTTATGTCCCCGTAATAGGACCTTTTGTGTTTAGAAATCCCCCACCTACATCTGCTTGGAGACAGCCGACAGCT
>NW_017802669.1:30483-39267 GCF_001625305.1 Branchiostoma belcheri | reverse complement strand
CAGGGACCTCAAGCTCATCAATGTGCTGGTCAGTTTTCTGAACAAGCATATAATTTTGTTACGTTAGGCATTCAGGTAAACAATACTCATAGGACATTCAAACTCTACTAACTTCCGCAAAATTATCTCCGTAATTTTTTCAGCAGTAGAGTTTCAATTTCCTACCAGTATGTAATTCTGTTGTCACGCCACGTTTGTGTGATTGTTTAAGTTCACAATGCGGATATACTACTTTCAAATAATGCTGCAGCCTCTACACGACCACAATGAAAGCTATCAACACTCACGGCCATGTAGGTGTGCTTAGCTAATCTCCACACTGTCAAGTTATCAGTAGTAACGTTACATGTACTTAGTCAATCTTCACAGGTTATCAACAGTAACGTTACATGTACTTGGTCAATCTTCACAGGTTATCAACAGTAACGTTACATGTCTCCACCGGGTTCCAGTAGTAAGGTTGTATGTACTGTACCCATCTCCGTAGGTTACTGCAGGTGACATTGTGAAGCTGGCTGACGTCGGTGTGACTAAGAGGGAAGTGGACGTGACCGGCACAGTGACGGGCACAGCCATCTACGCAGCACCAGAGGTGAAGAATCGGCAGCTTTACGACAAGAGTGCAGACATCTACAGCCTCGGACTCCTTCTGTGGGAGATGTGGTATGGACGAACCGTCTGGAACGCAATGGTATTACCATTACCTTGTCCTTGGAAACGCTGAGTTATCGATGCACATAATTAAAACTTACTATCATATAGCCGGGCGACGTCGACCAACGAGAAGTCTCCATTTTCCATCGGTTATTAGGCCGTAATATCATTAGTGGTGAATAATTAAAAAAAGTGGTCGATTATTAGAATAACCAACCACTTTTTGGACCGAACCATTATGCAGGAACAGAACACTAACAGTAGGGTTAAGACTTATCTATCTATTAAACAATGTACTGTAGTTTATTTTGAATATTTTTTTTAAACACAACAGAATTAGAAATTACAATGCCATAAAAATTGCCGGGTTGATGAAAAAGAAAGCTGGTACGTAATGATGTGCACTTGTAGGAATTTATTTTAGGGATTTCAACTTTTTAACATTGTCAGTGGCTGGGCAACGTTAAAAGTTGAAATCCCTGAAGTGCGCTAATTACATCAATCTCTCACTAGTTTGACTTTTATTCAGTAACTGTCCTTTATATATATTCCGAAGTAGTATTTACTGTAAGTGATCGTTATTATAATTAATTAACACATAGTTACTACTAATTAATTGATTTAACTTATAAATGCATGTATGGTGCGTCTTGCAAATCTATGAATACGGTATATTGAGTGTGCCGACGCTTATTTTGACGTGGGCTGTACAATCTAATCACGTAAGGTACCAACCCGTTCGTTCAAAACTTTGTTTTTGTAATGAAAGTATTTCAGTACATAATAAATCATATATGGCCACACCGGTTAAATACGAATTGAGTCCGTAACAGCACAGATTTGCTTTTTAAACTTTTTCATCCTAATGCCTGCGATCGGCCAACTCAATAGCTTAACGGTAACGGGCCATTTGGCTTGCCAAAATGAGTATTTTTGAATACCTTTACTTCAGAAGGATCCGAGCTTAAAGAGTCTGACAGAAGGAGAGTCCATGATGATGCCTCAGTTACCAGCATCAGTCCGACCCATACCGGAGTGGGCAACTCTGGTTCGAGAGTGTCAGCACAAGAACGCCAACAGGAGGCCTTCTGCAATGGAGTGTCTCCAGAGGATCCGAGACATGACGACAGAGGTCGGTCCACAACGCTCTATCTCTTTTCAAACCACTGTCTGAATGTTTGTGAGGAAAATAAATGTGTGGCGTAACGATAGAGTGTCGGACTCGGAACCAAGAGGTCCCGGGTTCGAACCCTGCCATGCCACCGATCTTGTTCCCTTGGGAAAGGCACTTTATACGACTTTCCTCAGTCCGCGCTGGTGGAAATGAGTACTGCATCGTCCTCTTTAGATCTATAACAATAAGTTGAAAAAACTTGAGTGTGCCGTCACCACGTCTTGCGATTACATGTTTGAAATTAAAACGCCGTAACTTGCATCGTATCAAATATCTAGTAGTCTGGAGTCTAAACCTTCTTCTTTTCATATTGCCAGACGATCAGTTCAGAGTCTCTGAGTCTAAATACTTATATTATTATTATGTAACAAATAGTATAAATAATAAATACTAATAAAAGGCCAGAAACTCCTGTTAAAACCATCTCTGACTGGTATATAATGTTTTTTTGGAAAGTGTAACTGATCTAGTGACATCACAGTTAAAAGTGTCTGTAAGTGTACAAACGACAATTCCTTTTAAGTATAAATACAACAAAACAAATAGAACAATTTCAAGCGTTAGAGGCCGTTACAAATGTGATCACAACTGCCGTAAACCAATTCATCCACATTCACATTCACGAAAGGCCTATAAGAAAAGTGAAACGTCAATTCTGAAGCCCATATATGCACCATTATAGCTCCTATCTTTCCATTTAATTCGGTCGTGTATGTGCAACATGTTTATACATAGGCTGGTGCTTGGTTTACATATAGTTCAGGCTTATGCTATTAATTTTTGCAATTCTACTAAGACTATTTGCTACAGATACCTTTACATCTGTCTCGTATTAGGAAAATGCTAGGCATGTGTTATTTAGTGAAATAGTATTTGATGATCGTTAGCTACAATAGATAATGCTGTTTATGTTTATTATGCTGTAAATCGTGCATTGACTTCTTGGCTTAACAAAGCGTTTTTAATGTAACTTACATGCAAGAAAGGTGGCGCTGATGGCAGGTTATATACTTTTTGTTAAAAATAATGGATTTTGTTAAAAAAACCTAATAACCAATACTCAGTTGCACTGTACTTTAAAGGCAGAAAGATGAATGGAGACAGTGATAGCAAAGTCACAAATGTGGAGCTCAAGGAATAGTGACCAATACCATAGATGTGTAACCTATACGTTGAGTGTTTCGGATACGCTTTTTTCTATATGATTACCTGGTTAATATATACTAGTAATATTTCATTGTGCATTGGTAAGCATATAACAATACATATTTAGGGAGAGCATTCTTGGTACTGTTCGACAACCGTTAATATGCCTTTAGAACGTCACGGCAGATCTTAACTTCATAGAAGTTTCAAGGATTTAGTGCAGAGTATAGTTGTGGTCGAAATTGTACTATGCATTATACAGTAAAGATTACGTTACCAGAAAAAAGGCGTGGTTGTCATTTATTCTACATTGTATTTAATAATAAATATATTATCATATAACCAGGTGGAGTTGACCAATCAGAAGCCCCCATTCCATATTTATGACGCCATAATCCATGATTATGACGCCATAATGTCACAGTTAGCATGATACAAGTATTGCCAGGTGTGTTTTATTCTCACAAGTGTGCTTTGTTGCACAATAAAGCACGGCCCGGAGCAAACCATTTGCAGGGGAGTTGACTCTTTTTGCTGACATTTGTAGCACGTTTCCTTGTTGAATAGAAATGTTTACCGTCTTGTCATCACCCAATTTATTTAGCAATACATAACAAAATAAAATGTCAATACATGAATACGTGAATTTTGAGCGAAAGAAAAGAAAATATTTTGCGCCACCCCCACTAGTAAGTACATTTCTGTATTGAAACATTCAAATGGCCTCAGATGACTTCAAATGGAAGCTTGCTCTATTCTTCTGGCCCAAAATAACCACAAATGCAATACCGGTTCTATTCCGAAGTTCCGGTGAACTCAAATGGACTCTGATAGAAGAGGTAAAATCATCACACTAAAGGGCATACAATTTTAGACAATGGTGTGGCAGAATTTGTCATAGAAGAACTGAATGAGGCCAATTTAGACTCAATATGTGGGTCCTTGGAATCGGGAAAGATCGCAGCACAGGAACAGTGGCCAGCGGATGGGAAGATAGAGGAGTGACTGTAACGGTTTGTTATATAATTTAGATGTATGTGTTACAAAGGAATGTGTTACTCTCTACTGTGTAAGTTTTGATAGGCTATATGATAATACCGTTAATGGCCCGCCCTTTCTCGGTGAATATGGTGTGATAAAGCCTTGTCAGTTGCTATAACCACCTCATGCTCATAAAGCCACCTCGTTCGCTGTCCTTCACTCGATAGCTTTATTCGGTGGTTACAGCAACTGACAAGGCTTTATCACACCATATTCACCTCGGGGTGGGTCATTAACCCTTAATTACATGAGGTATTATCAATATTAGAAACCATGTGTAACTTGACATAAAACCCATAAAATTCTATTGTTGAAACGAAAACTACTAAATTTAGCAAAAAATGCCGTCAGAAACCCGTTGCCATGGCAACACCAAAAATCATCTTATTCCACTTATACAACAATATTTTAGGAAAAGTCACCAAGTTTGCTGGTTCTAGCCGTTCGGACGCTATCCAACGTCAAAATTGGCGCGGGCACGTTTAGCCCCCCCCCCGTCTAGGTAGGGTTAAAATGACAGATCATGTAAGAATGTTGCCATTACCTAAGCTAAAGTATAAACATTGATTATGGCTGCATGATCTCGTGTACAGAGAGCTCAAGCATGTCCATTTTGACAAGTACAATTATTGACATCAGTAGATCAGCATGAGAAAAGATGTAAAAAAACAAACGTCAGTGGCAAACAGCGTTACCTGGTACGTTGACTTGGTCATGTATTCGTGGAAAAGAGGATGTTCAGACAAAGACTGGGAATATCTTACAGCCAACGTTTCGTGGTCAAAACAGTTTCGCGTAACTTTGGTAATGAGCCACACATCCTGGGCCTATTTTAAAATTTTCACTGGTGATTTTATTTCAGGAACATATTACCCATATCTAATGGGCCCCTAGCTAACGCATTGATCGTAACTTCACGTGAAAAATCATATTGTTTACGCGATATTTTTCTTGCAAAGCGTGGCCTCTATTGGGGTTAAAGTCAGAGTAGTGCTAACCTCCTAGTGGTTTGCCCCGGACAACGGCCGCTGCAATGACCTTGGGTTGCGATACCATCGGGGGCTGGGCGGAGAACTAGCAGGTCTACCTGTAGCACTCCCCCCGCTCCTGGCAGGTTCAACCATGGTGGGACGGTTCCCAGGGGAGCTGCTGCCGGCTAATAGCACCTGCACCGCCGCAGTCCCCGATGGGCGGTATAGAAACACAGGCGAGGTTGTGCGGAGGGCTAGCAACCCCCCACCCCCCACGTCAAACACCCTTGCTACGAATCCTTGCATACGGAACCCTAATAGGACTGACCTTACTGGAAATATGACCTGCGACCGAATGGACCTACGAGTAAAGCCTAACGGAACTGAAATGTTCAGAGTTGCAACATGGAATGTTCTCTCAATGAACAGAGAGGGATCAGCTGAGCTAGTCGCAAACGAGCTTACACGTCTGAGCATTACTGTTGCGGGCCTCACCGAAGTTCGCTGGCCTGGCACCGGCACCCACACAACAAACGACTACAGCTTTCTCTGGTCGGGCCGGGAGGACGGCCAGCATCGCCAGGGGGTTGCTCTGGGTCTAGCCCTCTCTGCCTCTCGAGCGTTGGTCTACTGGAAACCAGTGAGCAACAGGCTCCTTCTAGCTCGCCTTCGCCACACCTTCGGCATGATCTCCGTCATAGTTGCCTATGCTCCTACCGACATGGCGGACGATGAGGAGAAGGACGAGTTCTACACACAGCTAGCCGCCCTTGTGTCGGACATCTCCAGGCACGACATCATCTGGATTCTCGGAGAGTTTAATGCCACTACAGGGACTGACAGAACCGGCTTCGAGACAGCCCTGGGATCCCACGGGAACCAAACACGCAACAACAACGGCTCCAGACTCTTAGAGTTCTGCTCCAACCACAGCCTAAGAACAGAGCGTTCCTTCTTCCCTCACAAGACCATTCATTGCATGACTTGGATCAGCAACGACGGCCACACGAGGAAAGAACTGGATCACATTCTCACCAGCCAGCGCTGGCATACCTCAACAGACGTGTTTACCGCAGTGCAGTGCTGGGAAGTTCTGACCACAGACTCCTTGCCATGACGGTACGGCTGCGACTGAAGAGGAACCCCTCTGCCAACGCACAGCGTAAGGTGGACATCTCCAAGCTGCGGTCCCCCGAGGTCGCCACCCGCTTCCAGCTGAAGCTGCAAAACCGTTTTGCAGCCCTAGACACAGGTGTGGACAACCCTGAGGAGCTCTGGAACGACTTCAAGCAAGGCATCACCACTATGGCAACCAAGGTGCTCGGACACAAGAGAAGGAAGAAGAAGAAGGACTTCCTGTCCGAGGAAACCCTTAATGTGGTGGAGGCAAAAAGAACTGCCAGACTGGAAGGTAACCTGGGGGAGTACAGACGCCTCAACGGCAAGCGCAACAAGCTGCTTCGTAAGGACAAGCAAAGATGGCTGGATAGCCTTGCAGGCGAAGCAGAGGCAGCTGCCCGAAGAAGTGACCAAGGCTCCGTGTACAGGACCCTGAGGACCCTTTCCGGGAAGACAACCCCATCAACTGCCAGTGTCAAAGCCTTGGATGGAACCGTCCCAGACACCCCAGCACAACAGACTGCACGGTGGAGAGAGCACTTCCAGTGTCTACTCAACCGTCCAGTGCCCCCTCCCTCCCTGTACCTAGAGGAACTGGCAGCCGCTGCTACAGAGGATGACTCTGTTTCTACTGCCCCCCGTCCTTAGAGAAAGTGGCCAAGGCCATACGGAAACTTAAACCTGGCAGAGCCGCTGGGCCGATGGCATCCCCCCGAGTGTCTGCTGTATGGAGGACCTGCCGTAGCAGCGCAGCTTCAGCGTCTGTTTACAGCTGCAGCTGTCTGGAACAGCGAGACCATCCCCGAGGACTGGCTGCAGGGCATCATCCTCCCCTTCTGGAAGAATGGTCCCAAGGACCTCTGCAGCAACTACAGGGGGATCACTTTGCTCAGTGTTCCAGGAAAGGTGTTTGCCAACGTTGTCCTCGGGAGACTGCGACCTCTCCTCCTGCGCAAGCAGAGAAAGGAGCAGAGCGGCTTTACACCAGGACGCTCCACAGTGGACAGAATCCTGACCCTCCGACTCCTGGCTCAGAAGAGAAGAGAGTTCAGGAAGTACCTTTTTGCCGCCTACGTGGACCTCAAGCAAGCCTTCGACTCTGTTGACAGACAAGCTCTCTGGAAGATTCTTAGGATCCTTGGAGTTCCAGGCAAACTGCTGAACCTTCTCTCGCTCCTCTACTCTGACACTGTCTCCTGTGTGAGAGTGAACGGATTGCTGTCTGACAACTTCGACATCATCAGCGGTGTCCGACAGGGTTGTGTACTGGCGCCGTCCATCTTCAACACGGCTATTGACTACGTCATGGCAGGAGTTGTGGGACAGTGCGGGTGCGGTGCTAGCTACGGCGATGTGACCATCACCGACCTGGACTACGCCGATGACGTGGCAATCCTTGCTGAGGCCATGGACATACTCCAGCTCGCCCTGTAGGCCATGGACGTGGAGACCCAACCGCTGGGCCTGATGGTCAGCTGGAACAAAACCAAAGTCCAGTCCCTCAGTGACTACCTCACCCCCCCCCCCCCCGGCTGGGTTAGTGATCAACTCCCACCCTGTTGAGGCTGTGGACAGGTTTTGCTACCTTGGAGGCACCATAACCACCGACTGCAAGAGTGACTCCGACATTCAGCTCCGCATTGGACGAGCCGCCTCTGCGATGGTCAGCCTCAACACCGTCTGGGCCAGCAGTGACATCTCCCACCGCACCAAACTCAGGCTGTATAACAGTCTCGTGCTGTCCATCCTCTTGTACGGGGCCGAGACCTGGACTTTAACCGCTGCCCAGGAGCGCCGCTTGGACGCCTTTGACTCCAAATGCCAGCGGAGAATCCTGGGGATTAGGTGGTTCGACCACGTCTTCACCGACGCCCTGAGAGAGCAGACCAACCAGCCCCCCCTGTCCAGCAAGATCCGTTCAGCCCGTCTCCGTCTCTTCGGCCACATTGCCAGGGCGGAACCACCACTTGAGCTAGGCTCCCTCGTAAGAGAACCGCCTCCTTCGACCTGGTCCCGCCCTAGAGGGAGACCGAGGCGTACATGGACGGACCTGCTGTCTGCCGACCTACAGGCTGCAGGACTTGACATCACCTCCGCCTGGGTGGCAGCCAGAGACCGGAAGACCTGGAGGGCCGTATGCAGAGGCGCTACGGACTCATGCGGAGCTGAGTGAGTGAGTGAGAGTTCTCTGGTGGCCGCTGGGCCTAATGTATTATATGCCCCTTTTTATGACAATTTCTAACATTTGCCATGAATGACGCCTTCGTTGCGATTATTTGTCTCAGTTCCATTCACGCAGACCCTTTCTTCTATCGACCCCCAGTGATGCCGCGGACACGTTCGTTGGGCCCTCCGGCAGATTCCACCGGGCCGAATCCTCCCAAGCAGTACCGGAAAACCGACCCAGACACCCAGACAAAACAACAGAGCGTGGCCTTCATCGTGCCCCCATCAGCCACAACGCAGGTCCCCCACACGCCGTCATCACGATCACGTCTGTCTACCCGACCCTGCCGCCGACCAGACTGAGCAGCACCACGGGGAACCCGGCGGAAACAAGGCCGCCGGCAATACCAGCAATAGGTAACGGTGGTTACTAAACTTCAAAGTGTCAGGGAACTATATATATTAGAACTAGACTTTAAGACTGGCCCATGACATTGTGAGGGTTCAAAAACA
>NW_017802669.1:29729-30463 GCF_001625305.1 Branchiostoma belcheri | reverse complement strand
CGGGGGGGGGCTAAAAGTGCCCGCGCCAACTTTGATGTCACCTAGCGGTTAGAGCGGCTAGAGCTAGAACCGCCAAACTTGGTGACTTTTCATATTGTTGGCAACAAATCTGTATCAGTGGAATAAGATTATGACTTTTCTTGTTGCCATGGCAACGGGTTTCTGACAGGCATTTTTTGCCAAATTTATTAATTTCCATTTAAGCAACATAATTTTATGGGTTTTATGTCAAGCTATACATGGTTTCTAATATTAATAACATCACATATAATTATATGTAAATTTTGTCATTAAAAATGCATAATTTATGCTAATTTCATGACGTCATTGGCCAAAATCCAAGATGGCGGACCATATCATTAGATCACGTAAATTCAGCTTATTTTCCTTAAAATTTCATCAATACTCCCACTCAATAGAGTTAAGACCATTGTCCCCCTCCCTGAGCCTCCCTGCCTCATTAACTGACATCCCAACTTTCAAGTGTAATGTACACTTATTGGGTGGTTATTTTCTGACATTTCCGACAACGATTAAAGCACAAGGTCAAAGGCAAACTCTCTGCTTACATAAATTTTGTGAATAACTTGCTAATATTATAATATTGATATAATAAGCACATCTAAATTTATAAACTTCAAGTGCCCGGCGGGACCCCTAGACAAACTTTTTTTCAAACAAATTGGTATGTATGAATTCGTCAGTAAAAACTCTATAACATCCCATCGATCCCA
>NW_017802669.1:24156-29709 GCF_001625305.1 Branchiostoma belcheri | reverse complement strand
ACATCATCAGCGGTGTCCGACAGGGTTGTGTACTGGCGCCGTCCATCTTCAACACGGCTATTGACTACGTCATGGCAGGAGTTGTGGGACAGTGCGGGTGCGGTGCTAGCTACGGCGATGTGACCATCACCGACCTGGACTACGCCGATGACGTGGCAATCCTTGCTGAGGCCATGGACATACTCCAGCTCGCCCTGTAGGCCATGGACGTGGAGACCCAACCGCTGGGCCTGATGGTCAGCTGGAACAAAACCAAAGTCCAGTCCCTCAGTGACTACCTCACCCCCCCCCCCCCCGGCTGGGGTTAGTGATCAACTCCCACCCTGTTGAGGCTGTGGACAGGTTTTGCTACCTTGGAGGCACCATAACCAAAGACTGTAAGAGTGACTCCGACATTCAGCTCCGCATTGGACGAGCCGCCTCTGCGATGGCCAGCCTCAACACCGTCTGGGCCAGCAGTGACATCTCCCACCGCACAAAACTCAGGCTGTACAACAGTCTCGTGCTGTCCATCCTCTTGTACGGGGCCGAGACCTGGACTTTAACCGCTGCCCAGGAGCGCCGCTTGGACGCCTTTGACTCCAAATGCCAGCGGAGAATCCTGGGGATTAGGTGGTTCGACCACGTCTCCACCGACGCCCTGAGAGAGCAGACCAACCAGCCCCCCCCCCTCCCCCTGTCCAGCAAGATCCGTTCAGCACGTCTCCGTCTCTTCGGCCACATTGCCAGGGCGAAACCACCACTTGAGCTAGGCTCCCTCGTAAGAGAACCGCCTCCTTCGACCTGGTCCCGCCCTAGAGGGAGACCGAGGCGTACATGGACGGACCTGCTGTCTGCCGACCTACAGGCTGCAGGACTTGACATCACCTCCGCCTGGGTGGCAGCCAGAGACCGGAAGACCTGGAGGGCCGTATGCAGAGGCGCTACGCCCCCAGGAGGGGCATGCGGAGCTGAGTGAGTGAGTGAGAGTTCTCTGGTGGCCGCTGGGCCTAATGTATTATATGCCCCTTTTTACCTCCATGAAAAATGGAGGTATTGTTTTTGGCGGCGTCTGTCTGTGTGTCTGTGTGTCTGTGTGTGTGTCTGTGTGTGTTTCCGCAACTTTGTAGTTAGCATAACTTCATAACGCCTTTATGGATTGTGATGATATTTGGTATGCTGATAAGTCTTATGAAGACAAAGGTCAAGGTCAAATATGGGCCTCCTGGTGGATGACCTTGGTACTGCAGCAGAACTTCCGGTTTTTGTATCTATGGTCCTGAACATGCTATGGTCTTAAATTTTTGGTGACAGATAGCTTTTCCTGTCAGGAATAAGTGGTGTGGGTTTGGTCCCCCTAGCAGCTTGTTCAGGAACTGCAGGGGACTTTCGGGCGAAATCTTTGAAAGCCAATAAGTCCAGATAGGAACAGCGTATTTTCATCATTTTTGGTGTGTAGGTATCTGACAGAGAGATGTACATAATTGACCGCAAATTATGCAAATGAGGACTTTATTTGCATAATTAATGAGGAAATTCTATAATTACAGTGTTTTACATTATAGAACTTTCATACATGTAATGTATGTAACCTATGGCAGATGGAACATCAACAGATACAAATAATGCAAATGATGACCTAATTTGCATAATTAATGCAAAAAATCTATGATTTCTCAATGGCGAATGATGGGAATGTCATACTTGGGACATCTTTAAGTTAATCAAAAGTTAACATCACGATGCATATATTATGTTAATGCAGAGGTTATTTGCGTAATTAAAGAAGAAATTACATTTACATATCAAGCCCATATTTCATGGAGGTATGAGATCTCGGAACTCTTGTTATGACAATTTCTAACATTTGCCTTGAATGACGCCTTCGTTGCGATTATTTGTCTCAGTTCCATTCACGCAGACCCTTTCTTCTATCGACCCCCAGTGATGCCGCGGACACGTTCGTTGGGCCCTCCGGCAGATTCCACCGAGCCGAATCCTCCCAAGCAGTACCGGAAAACCGACCCAGACACCAAGACAAAACAACAGAGCGTGGCCTTCATCGTGCCCCCATCAGCCACAACGCAGGTCCCCCCACACGCCGTCATCACGACCACGTCTGTCTACCTGACCCTGCCGCCGACCAGACTGAGCAGCACCACGGGGAACCCGGCGGAAACAAGGCCGCCGGCAATACCAGCAATAGGTAACGGTGGTTACTAAACTTCAAAGTGTCAGGGAACTATATATATTAGAACTAGACTTTAAGACTGGCCCATGACATTGTGAGGGTTCAAAAACACCCATGTTTAGCACTCTAAGACCACCGATATTAATCTAAAAAATCCTGCGGAATAAAGAAGAACTAAAAACGAGTGTGTTTAAGTTTAGGGTATAATCTTTGAAATTAGTAAAAACTAAGATCAAACATTTACCCACGTTTGAGACTCTCTTTAAGCCTATCTAGACCGGGGGGGGGGGCTAAAAGTGCCAGCGCCAACTTTGATGTCACCTAGCGGTTAGAGCGGCTAGAGCTAGAACCGCCAAACTTGGTGAATTTTCATATTGTTGGCAACAAATCTGTATCAGTGGAATAAGATTATGACTTTTCTTGTTGCCATGGCAACGGGTTTCTGACAGGCATTTTTTGCCAAATTTATTAATTTCCATTTAAACAACAGAATTTTATGGGTTTTATGTCAAGCTATACATGGTTTCTAATATTAATAACATCACATATAATTATATGTAAATTTTGTCATTAAAAATGCATAATTTATGCTAATTTCATGACGTCATTGGCCAAAACCCAACATGGCGGACCATATCATTAGATCACGTAAATTCAGCTTATTTTCCTTAAGATTTCATCAATGCTCCCATTTCTTTTTACAAAAAAGGTTTATATGAACGTCTTTAGTCTATTTACAATGTATTTTAGGCTTTATCCTGAAAATAAATACTTTTCAAAATTCAAGATTGATGATCCAAGATGGCGGATAGGTAATATATGCATGACGTCATTTTATGACGTCTCCGGTGTTGCTTTGGGCAACGTAAGACTTAGTACACCCTAATATTCTGTCATAAACAATTTTGGTAAAGTTATGTCGTAAACCGTTTAGTTTCAAGGGTTTTGACCAATAAAATCACATTAATGACGTCATATTACGTCACAACGACAAAAAATTGTACGTACGATAAATTTTTACTAGTGCACCATCCTCTGAAAATTTGGTGGTCCTACGATATACCGTTTGCGAGTTTTGAGGGGGGGGGGCGAATGAGCCCTCCCCCGGTCCCAACATGCCTAAAAAAGCCCGGTGTAGGTAGGGTTAAAAGGCACCCCCTGAAGGTCAATTTAACTGCAGTCTGTTCACCCTGAGACGCAGCTGCGTAATGCGACGCATTTTATACAGGGACTAAAAATGATGAAAGCTGAATTAAACTCCCCGGACGGCAAATTTACGCTACATTCTACTGTACCCATTTCCAGCTCGTCTTGGCCGCCATTGGTCCTTACCGGGATCCTCCGCGTGTTACGTCACGGTTTTTTACGATTAGAGGATGGATCATTGTAAGAAGCTAGTGCAAGGCGAAGCTTACGTAGGAGATTTATCATAAGGGAGGTTTTTCTGTTACATACTGATGGTTCAGAAGGACCGCGAATCAAGTTTTCGTGGCAGTCCACTCGATCCGAACACGATTACAGCTTAAGTATATTATCTCGAGGGAAATTAGTAGCTTGTTATCAGTGTAAGGGACTACTTTGGATTCGTACTTCAGAGTAGCCTTTAACGAATTTCCTATGTTTGACCTGTAGCTAGTAGTCCAATTGGTCACTATTCTGATTCCATGATATGAGTTATGTGTAAACTGTGTTGCTAATGGTATTATAAAACTACTAATTGACATACGGAAAACATACGGATACGTTACGTACAGGTCGTTCTAGAATCTCCGTGCCAAAATTACATAAGGAAAAACGTCATGTTTTAGGATCTCTCTCCCTCTCTCTCTCTTTCCTTCTTTCTGGTGGAATAGGCAGTCATCAAACGTGAACATAGATTAGGGTCAGATATCACTCCAATGTGTACGGGATTGGTAAAGACCTTTTGCAAACAACATTTTTGGTTAAAAGGCACCAAAAGTGAAATTATTTTACTTGTCCTTAAAGGCAAAACTGTTTTTCTGATTTTTGGTTCAGGGCACCTTAAAATCGCGGCCTTCTTTCTTTGGGTGGTGCTAAGTGATAACCTAGTAAGTACTTAAGTATCTTTGCAGCGCTGCGTGATGTCATCGATGCCAACATTTAAGAAGGTTTTCTGCAAGTATGCAGTACAGAAAGGGCGGAAACACCACATTTGCCCCTAGCAAAGTGCTTTTCTTTCCGTTTTAAATTCAATGGTTTGAGAACAGTGATGTCTGAGAAAACTGTACAATATTTTTTTATGAAAGGTCATGCAAATTACCCTTCTATTCTACCCTAACTGTTCCTGTACAGGAAGTGGGAGTGTTGAGTACCAGAGTCTGGGTTGCTGGAGGGACACCAGGACCCGCGCCATTCTAACACTTGAGGAGACAGATCCACTCCTGGATAACAGCTACCCTGATCGTAAAACTCCCATCGAAAAGTGTTACCAGGTAGCACTTTCTCGTGGTTTTACCGTGTTTGGTGTACAGGATGGCGGGCAGTGCTTTGGGTCAGCTGATGCTCAGAACACCTACAAGAAGTACGGACCGTCCACAGCCTGTGCAGCGGACGGCGAAGGCGGGTCGTGGGCGAATGAAGTTTATTTAATAAGAGGTAACTCAAGCCAGCAAATGTTTTAGGTACCAACGGAGCTAATAACCTTGGAATATTATGTTTTCCGTAGCGTCTGTGTGTATGTAAGTATGCGCATGTATGTATGTATGTATGTATGTATGTATGTATGTATGTATGTATCTATGCATCTATGTATGTATACAGTTTAGAACGATAAGTCAAGGTGGTGCTCTGTAGCGAGCAGCCGCGGTTTTTCACCTCTCTCCTACAGAGCGCCTTCCCGGTGACTTCAACCGGTCTTTTGTAAGACTTTTTAGGGCTATGTGCAATATAGATGTTATGTCTACGTCTTACGATTGTGTGGATCCGTTATTCTGCTCTAAGAAGAGAATACCGAGTGCAGGAAGTCTTCGAGTCTGAGGGGTGCGAGTCTCAGCTCGTGTAATGGCGGCCTCCGGTATCCCGTACTCCGTGAGTTTCCTTCGCGGTCTGAGGCGGACGGTATGGCCCGTGGAGCCCCTGCTCAAGTCTCACCTACGTTGTCTTGGTGTCCTGAGGATGCGAGGAAGGTACAGAGGAAAGAGAGGAGGCAGGAATCTACAGAGAGCCATAGGCATCGTTGTGGGAAACAGGCATGTAAGTCCGTCCCTCGACTTCACATGCAAATCGGTTCTTGTGAAGAATCGCCGGAACGCAACCACCAACAACCTGCAGCTGACCAGCAAGGT
This sequence comes from Branchiostoma belcheri, assembly GCF_001625305.1. NCBI lineage: Eukaryota > Metazoa > Chordata > Leptocardii > Amphioxiformes > Branchiostomatidae > Branchiostoma > Branchiostoma belcheri. The sequence continues at coordinate 24,234 of NW_017802669.1, read as the reverse complement.
AGTTAAGCAGGTCGATCCACACCCTGTACCAGACATTCTTGTATGCAATGCTCGCTCTATCTGTAATAAAAAAACACG
>NW_017802669.1:0-24136 GCF_001625305.1 Branchiostoma belcheri | reverse complement strand
ATGTTTAAAGTTGGTCTTTTTGTGTTGAATGTTTGGAAAATCTGGTGGGTCGTTTGGTATAATATTTGGTATGTGGGTAGTTGTTGAGTCTCTTTGCGTTTTAGAGTGCATTAGCAGGTTGTCGTATATTTGTATTGCTTAATTTAAAAGGATTTCTACATTATCACCCCTATTTTATAGTAGTGTGGTCTTTGTTGACCCCAATTGGCATACACTTGTATCTATTTTTACCTCCTGTTTGACAGGCTATATATTTCTTTGGTCTGGTTATTTTTGGGTTACTGACCTGCCGGCCTTGCTAATGGGGCGGTTTGTTTGTGTACATGTTGTGATTGAGAGGTCAATGACCTCACCTCTGCAGGATTGATATCTGTGCCTCTGTACCCCCCCCCCTCCAACCTCTGTTACCAATTAGTGATGTAAATAAACTACCTCCGACCGTGTGGTCGGGGCCAGTCCTGAGTTGTATATCTGGGAGTGAAGTCGTCCCTCTCTCTCGTGACCACGTAACATCAATTTGCTCAGTTAACAAAGAGATCAGAGTAGGATTCTTGCATTACTAATAGCTATGAAATGATATATATGGAATAAAGTATACCAAACACCTTGCAGGCTGCTCCATCAATTCTTTACTTCTTTCTTTCAATTCAGAACGTACAAGTCTCTAAGTACTAAAACTCGCTTGAAAGTTTATCTGGGTTGGTACTTAACGTTACATGATAAAAATTAAAATTGTACCAACACAAAGCAACTCCCTCATTATTCATGGCCATATAACGTCCAATTAAATTTAAACCCAGCTGTCATGTTTTAACAATGAACACATGTGATAACATAAAAAAGAACCCTAACAACACCAACCTCGTTCATGGAGGGAAGATGTCTATTGCTTGTTTATTTATGTTATAGTTTTATTTATTTTCTATATTATGGATCCGTGGTCTATGTCTTTATTATTTTTCTGTATGTGTTTATATGTGTTTTTTTGAAATGCAATAAAAATTAAAAAAAGACTTTTTAGGGCTATGTGCAATATAGATGTTATGTCTACGTCTTACGATTGTGTGGATCCGTTATTCTGCTCTAAGAAGAGAATACCGAGTGCAGGAAGTCTCCGAGTCTGAGGGGTGCGAGTCTCAGCTCGTGTAATGGTGGCCTCCGGTATCCCGTACTCCGTGAGTTTCCTTCGCGGTCTGAGGCGGACGGTACGGCCCGTGGAGCCCCTGCTCAAGTCTCACCTACGTTGTCTTGGTGTCCTGAGGATGCGAGGAAGGTACAGAGGAAAGAGAGGAGGCAGGAATCTACAGAGAGCCATAGGCATCGTTGTGGGAAACAGGCATGTAAGTCCGTCCCTCGACTTCACATGCAAATCGGTTCTTGTGAAGAATCGCCGGAACGCAACCGCCAACAACCTGCAGCTGACCAGCAAGGTAGTTAAGCAGGTCGATCCACACCCTGTGCCAGACATTCTTGTATGCAATGCTCGCTCTATCTGTAATAAAAAACACGAACTTGAAGCCACAATTGATACGTATTCCGCCAAAATAGCCTGCATCACAGAGTCCTGGGCTAGCGCCGACGTACCTGACCACGTCTTGTCACTGCCTGGTTTTCAGCTGTTTCGCAAGGACAGGTTATGCCAGAAGGGCGGTGGGCTTGCCACGTACATCTTGAACGTCATTCCTGCAAGAAGAGACCAAGTCGCGGACTTAGAAGTAATGTGGATTGAGGTTCGACCACTCAGGCTCCCTAGGATCATTCCGTTTATAGCCATTGGTGTGGTTTACCACCCACCTTGTAGGAACAATAAGGAGGGGAATGATCACACACTGTCTCACCTGGTGAACACGGTCGATGTCATCCACAGGCGCCGGCCCCAGGCTGGTGTTCTGCTGTGCGGCAATGTCAACAGACTACCGCTTCGACGTCTCCAAGCCGCCCACCCAAGTCTAAAGCAAATCGTGAAGCAGCCTACCAGAGGCACAGCTACTTTAGACGTCGTGATCACGAACATGGCTCAGTTGTATCATGAACCGCAGATCATTGCACCGATAGGTAGAAGCGATCATGCCTGCGTGGTACTACAGGCACGGACACAGGTTGACAAGCAACCTCCTGCAAAGCTGTTGCGTAGACTGGTCACTTATGCCAACAAAACTAGATTTGCCCTTGACATTGCCACAACTGACTGGGCTGGAGTCATCGACGCCACGTCTGTGGAAGAGAAAGTTGGGGAGTTCTATGACATCGTCATGGGCCTTGTAGATCAACACTTCTCGGCAAAAGTCAAGTCAGTTCGAACGAACGACAAAGGTTGGATGACCGAAAGGGTGAAAAGAGCCATCTTACAAAGGCAAGAAGAATTCCAGAGACACGGAAAGTCGCCTAAGTGGAAACAGCTATGAAACAAAGTGAAAACGGTGGTCCAGCAAGCCAAAGGCTGGCATTATCTTCACTGCATACAACAGCTAAAACAGGAAAACCCACGTAGATGGTGGTCGTGTATTAACCGGGAGCTGGGTAGATCGCAGAAGTCACGACTCCCTGCGTCCATGGACGGGACCCCACCGGGACAGGTGGCGGAAACGATCAGCCAGCACTTCTCTGAGGCATGGTGTCAAGGGGCGCCACTCTGCATGTTCACTCTTCCACTCGGAGAGCCAGGTCCTGAACTGTGTGCAATCGGGGAGGTTAAGAGTCTTCTCAAATCTGTCAAATCCAGGAAGTCCTGCGGCCCAGACAGTCTGCCCAACTGGATTTTGAAAGAATTCGCAGATGACCTCGCTCCGATAGTGGCCCACTTATTCAATGCCTCGTATGAAGAGAGAACTGTACCCCTGGCATGGAAGTCGGCAAACGTTTTCCCTGTGCCCAAATGTGCCGGTGCATCTCGAGCCCAGAACATGAGGCCAGTGTCACTCCTCTCAGTCTTGGCCAAACTCCTCGAACGGAGCATCCTGAGAAGGTTACTTCCATCCATCCTACCTGTCATCAAGGACCAGTACGCGTATGTAAAGGGTTCTTCAACCACGATCGCTCTAGTCCGAATGGTCCAAACCTGGCTTACAGCACTGGACTCTAACAAGCCAACCCTAGTCAGAGCCATCTTTGCTGATATGAGAAAGGCATGTGATCGTGTTGATCACGCTCTCTTGCTACAACGTGTGATGGACATTCAGGTCAGCCCATCCAGGTATGCAAAGGTGGATCTTCAGCTACCTTCAGAACCGACGCCAGAGAGTTGTCTTGGATGACGAGACCAGCGCCTGGCGTACCCTAACGTCAGGTGTGCCACAGGGCGGAGTCCTCTCTCCCTACCTGTTTCTACTCTTTATGAGCTCGCGCACCACTGTACATCATGACACCACAAATGTTGGGTATGCAGACGACGTTGGTCACTCAAGAACTCTTGCTGTACCCACAGCCGACCTAGATAAAACCGTGGCGGAGGAGACTTCTCACCTTGACTGCTGGGCGGAAGAAAACAGGATGGTCCTGAATGGTTCCAAGAGCCAGCTCCTACAGATTTGCTTCAGTAAATCTGTTCCCATTCCTCCATCGATCACCCTGGACGGCCAGCCTGTGCCATCGGTCGGATCGGCGATGGGACTTGGTTTCATCCTGGATAGAAACCTTTCATTCAGCGAGCAAGTCATCGCCATGACAAGCAAGACATCGCGGAGACGGCACTACCTGCGTCTGCTCACAAAGCAAGGCACTAGTGTCACGGATCTAGTGCAAATCTACCTGGCACTAGTAAGACCTGTCCTCGAATGCTATCATGTGCTGTTGGTAGGGTGCGGCAAGGAGGAAGAAATGGCCAGCAAGAGAGGGTCCAACGCCGTGCCCTGCGCATCATTTCCCTGGGAGGACGTCGGAGCGTACCCGATCTGCCCACACTGAAGACGAGGAGGGAGGAGGCAGCAGTGCACTTGTTTGAGCGAATGCTGCGAGATGACCACCCCCTAAACGACTTGGTTCCGCCCACTAGGTCTGCAGCAACTGGACTGTCCCTGAGAAACGCTGAGAGGATCAGTCTGCCTCCAGCTCGTACAAAGAGACTGCGCAATTCCTTCTTGCACTGTGCTATCCGGTTGTACAACAACAGACCAACACTTGAAACACAGTAATTATTTTGTATATATGTAATGCTAAGTGTGTTCGCTTTGCTTTTATGGATCGATTTAGGTTGTAATTGAGATGCTGTTTTTCAAGATATTCTGCGTGTAACGTTACTTGTAATGTAAAATTTTTGTGATGTGTACATTGATTCATGAATTATGTAACGAGGACGCATTTCTGGCAATTTTTGCCCGCGAGCTCCTTTGGACTTTTAATAAACTTGTAATAAACTTGATGGATTGTCCTGAAAGATAGTAGTTCGGTAGGTATTGATAACACTTCTAAATGATTAGAATTTGGGGCCTGCGGCTTGTTATAGTGCTGAAGTGGAACTTCGCGAGCTAGACATGCTATGGTCACGAATTCCGGGTAGTAGATAGCTCTTGAGCTCTGAAAGAAGTGAGGTTGGGCTTCCTAGCAGCTTGTTCTGGAACTTGCAAATTATAATTATATTCTACTCTAACTATTTCTGTACAGGAAGTGAGAGTGTTGAGTACCAGAGTCTGGGTTGCTGGAGGGACACCAGGACCCGCGCCATTCTAACACTTGAGGAGACAGATCCACGCCTGGATAACAGCTACCCTGATCGTAAAACTCCCATCGAAAAGTGTTACCAGGTAGCACTTTCTCGTGGTTTTACCGTGTTTGGTGTACAGGATGGCGGACAGTGCTTTGGGTCAGCTGATGCTCAGAACACCTACAAGAAGTACGGACCGTCCACAGCCTGTGCAGCGGACGGCGAAGGCGGACCGTGGGCGAATGACGTCTATTTGATAAGAGGTAACAAGGCAGCAAATATTTTAGATACCAATGGAGCTTATACAGAGGCGGCGGCAGGAAATTTTGACTGGGGAGAGGGGGGGGGGGCGAGATTTGTATGGAACTCACTATCGAGCGCCGAAGGCGTGAGCCCTCTGAAACGCCTTTTCCTGCATTTTTTTTTGGGGGGGGGGGGAGGATTTGCTGGTACACGCAGCTAAATTTTTAGTACTTTGTAGCTAAGTTTCTTACTCGCTATTCGAGTACATGGCGTTCCCGAACTTCCACATGCTATCTTAATATCTCAGTCCACAAGGGGGATCGGAGCATGCTCCCAGGGAAAGTTTTAAAATCTTGACCCTCTGGAAACGCCATTTTCTGGATTTTGGGAACGCATTTTGCTGGAACACAATCCTAAGTTAAATATCGCTATTCGACTACATTTCGTCTATTCATCTCATCTCAGTTCACCACAAAAGTAGGACATTCTAAAAATGTTGTGCCAGTCCTGGGTTTAATTAAAATTACCTTGTATGGTTTTTAATCCCGGGACCAGGAATATCAATGCATACGCGATTGTACACAAAATAATTACTGTTGTGCTGTTGGGAAGGGAACGGTATGCCGCGGAAATAAACTGAATGTAGTCACCAGAAGAGCTGGATGTCATTTTTATCGATATCGTTACGAAGGGTGCTGAAAAACGAGATCTACTTTGGTCAACAGAACAAACTCTCACAGCGTGAGAAACTCGCGCCATATTCCTAGTAATATGTAATGCACAGCTGATAAACCAGTTAGAGCGCAGGTTTTCTGAGGTGAACCAATCAGAGCTTACAACTCGTGGCAATACTTGCATGTTGAAGACGGTATCCGTGAGTGTCCGTGTGATTTCAGATTTGAAATGGCTGCGCAGCGCAGATGCGTTTTACAAGCATTTTAAAGGTAAAAACCGAACTGTTCGCTGGCTTTTCCATACATTTAGAGAAAATACACTAGAATTTCAGCATGATTCAGCAGTCGCCCCCTACCCCCTGCTGCCGCCGCCACTGATTATAACCTTACTAAGATGATTGTATTTTCCGAAGCGTTTGTGTGTATGTAAGTATGTGTATGTATGTACGCATGCATGTATGTATGTATGTATGTATGTATGTATGTATGTATACAGTTTAAATTTAGCAAAATAAGTCAAGAAGATTTTGATGGATTGTCATGAAAGATGGTAGATGGTATCGTCATGGATTGTCATTAAAGATAGTAGGTCTTTATAACACTTGGAAATGATTAGAATTTGGGGCCTCCGGCTTCTTATAGCACTTTAGCGGAACTTCAGGTTTCTAGCTTGACATGCTACCCATGGATTCCGGGTGGTATATAGATAGCTCTTGATGAGCTCTGAACGACGTCACGTGAGATTGGGCTACCTAGCAGCTTTTTCTGGAACTGCAGGACGATTTTTTTCGAGGAGGATAACTCAAGAATAAGTTAACGGATCGTCATGATGTTTGGAATAAAGGGTAGCTTTAGTAATGTGTAACATAATTATGGCTTCACCACAGCACTTCGTGGTGTAGTGAAGACATATTGCTTTCTTTCATGTTCCTTATTCTCCTCCTCGTCCTCTTACCATTTCTTTTATTTAAAGGATTGATCTCTCGTTTTGAACATTTTTTAAGCCAAATGACCTAAAAATTGGCATCGATGTAGAGTGGGCAAATAACTCCGAACTTTTTTTCAACATTTTTGAACAGGCAAATGTAAAATTGTTTTTTTTTTGCCAAGTTTTCGGGCAAAAATATACATTTTGAGATTTGGATCCTAGTACTAAAAACAAATTAACGATCTGAATTTGGTGTGGGGATGCCTTGGACACATGTCTTCAGAACGCTATTCAAGCTTTTGACATACACTTGGGTAAAAGAAATTGTGTAAAATAGAGCTTTTGGCTATTTATGGACAAAAAATGTACAATTTTGGCTACAGTGCCCTTCTATTAAAGTCGAATGACCTTTAATTCTGTATGGGGATACCTTAGATACATGTCCGACGAATGGCATCCATGCCTTTGACAAACACCATTCTCATTTTCAAATTGTGTAAAAAGGGCTTTTTCCAACAAAAAAGGTTCATTTTGGCTCCTGTAACCTAATATTAAAACCAAATTACCTGGGATTTGGTATGGGATATCCTTGGATACCAGCCCACAGAATGTTATTCATGCTTTTGGCGTGTATCACTTTAGAATTATATGTAAAATTGGACTTTTTGGATATTTTTTGCCGAAAATGTACATTTTTGGCTCATGTGCTCTCAAACGAAAACCAAATGACCTGAATTTCAGCATAAGGGTATCTTGGCATCAAATACTACATAGTGTTTACTTTTCAGATTTAGCCCTTTAAAATACATTTAGTTACCTTAATTTAAGTAAAAATAGTAATTTTAGATTCATAAACCAAATCCCCATCTAACAGTTCTAATAGAACACCGCCTTCAACATGCTCCAACAGCAGAAGGCACTGGAAGATTCCATTGCTTTATGGACTATTGGAACACTTCACATTTTGGTCATGGGTGATTTAGGAACAATCCATTTTGTGCGGGATGGGGACAGGTCGACTTTTTGGTACGCGGGATGTGTGGTTACGGTGGTTTGGGCTCCGATCTCCCCGCCTGCTGTACAACCGGATCTGACGTACTGCGAACCGACTTTCGCTTGCCAATTTTACATTTGTAATTAAGATTGAGACGAACATCTTAAGATGTAGATTATTTAAACAAAGACCTAATTTGCATAACTAAAAAGGTAAATTTCTATAATTTCGTAATGGCAAATGCCAGGCAGTTCATACCTGCCGCGTTTGGAAGTTAAGTGAAGGCAAACATCAATAAACATAATTGATTCAAATCATAATCCCATTTGAATAATTTATGAGGAAGTGCTAGAATAGCCTTCTCTGTTAGGATAAGGCTGTCATTGCATTAGGTGGAGAATATGATCAGCTAATATAATCCTTGATGGAAATGAAATGATGATCTTATTTTGGAAATCAATGAGAAGAATGTATAATTTCGTCAGTAGAAATTTTAATATTTGATAAGGTACGAAGTCGTGGATAAATGTGCGATGTTCGTAAATGTGCAATAAATGAATGAATGAACTTTATTGCTCGACAATCGTACATGGTACAATGTGTGGCAGTAATACAACAATACTACAAAACTAGACTATCTTATTACATTTCTTAATACAAATTACTATCTATACACTATATGAATTACAATATGTTCATGTATTGATGATATGGTCTCGCTTATGAAATAAAGTGTACAGTAATTGACCTATATAAGCAGTTATGGTAGATGGAAATGACATAAAAGATGTATGCAATACTGCTCATGCCACCGTGCAAATTGTTTCTTTCAATACTGATACATAAATCTATATTCCAACAGGCTAGAAGAGGACAGTGGTAGGACCAAGCGTGTGCCTGTAAATACGTCTTCATTTGCAAGAGAAAACTTAAATTGCTTGGAGTGCGACCCCAAACGTAAAGTGCCAGGGAGATCTTTAGATACCATACATGTGGAGACTTAGGGCCAGAATTTTTGTATAATTTCTCTGAAAATCAACTGGTTCTGAAACAGGCTTAAATTGTTATGTAAAAAAATGGACCATAATTTTCGACTTTACACTTTAACTTACGGTATCCTTTGTCCAATGAGATAGAGATCTGGTTATACAGATACACTCATAATCATTCACTTGGACTTTCTAAAAGTGATGTGTCTATAGAAAAAGACTTAACAAATATTTATACCGGAAGTGCACAACATATAAACAGAGTACAAAGTATGGCGTCTAATGCTACATATTGCAATTTTAAATGGTTAACAACCTACCGACTACGTAGTAATATAAGAAGTCCACGATCATGTGAGTGTTCAGAGTCTGGAAATTAAGCAATGGTACTGTACTAAGTAATGTTTTGTCAGTTATGCGACATGCGGGGATCTAGAAATGCACCTATGGTTTCTTACTTGTACTTAACGAATTCTATGTCATTGGAGAAATATGTGTTGAAATGCACTCATGGTTACTAACTTATAAGTGTACTCTGTAAAATCACACTTGATTAGTCTTAAAATAACTAAAACTTGGTCTAAAACTGGATTTATATCTACATACTGGTATTTTCACAATGTACGTTCTATCTGATTATTGTTTCGAGTTTGTACATGTAGTATGGAAATGCTCCTTGGTTACTTACTTATTTTATAATATGTATGGTTTCATACGTTATATAGCAGACCTAATGCTATAAATGACTGCACGCAGATGACCAAGGAAAGGGAAGGGTGGAGAGGGTTTGTGCTGGACGCTACCATAGTCCCCGATCCTCCAGACGAGGATGGTGAATGTGAATGCTAGAAATGCACGCATGGCTACCCGGACTTAAGTGTAGTGGCGTTGGCCATTTGAGGGAACAGATTCTAGAGATTCATTCATGATCAATTACTTGTATTTGTCTCATTAGTCATAAAAATGAAATATGATTCCTTATGTAATTACTAGTACTCTGATACTCTGCATGGTCTCATAAATCATATAAGAGACCTTAGTCTAGAAATGCACACATGGCTACTTACATGTAGGTGTACTTGTCCATAGCAAAGTCCCACAAGTCATGCATGAAGCGTATACAAATAACCCATGGTTAGTAATATTTCTCTATGTGTATGAGAGGCCTGAAATGTATACATGGTTGGTTTGTTGTATATTGTCAAAACCGTCCTTCTATGGCTGCTTATATAGAAAGGTGTCAATGGTCTTAAGGCCACAGTCGGTAAATTCTACAGACAATTCGAAATCTAATGCGATAGGGTTTAAAGAAACAATGCAGACCCCCCAAAAAAAAGATTCCTACACTATCATAAGTTGAGATCATAAACATTGTTAAGCAAGAATTGAGGCGACTAAACAAGATATTATAATTAACAAGTCTTTTATTCCGGTATTCATCAGTATCACCTATCCTTCTAGATATAAACCTCAGTTAACTAGAGCAATTGTAGAAAAGAGCTTGTCGTACCATCATGGGCAGCTACTACACTTGGCAGTTATTTGCGATGGAACACCTGGCAATACTTGTCATCAAACGCAAGCACATTGTGCATCAAGTTTGCTGGGTCTCTGATGGTCTCTGAGGTTAGAAATTACCTACCAGAACACAGGGCTTTACATTTTCTGCCTCATCAAAGGTATCAACTGAATCTGTCCATACTGATGTATCCAACAACATGCGTTTACAGGTATCTAATGATATCTTATCTATATTGTGGCGACTTTTACAGCATCCATTTGTTATTGATGATAAAACATTGAATAGGCATATAGGGCATTTCGAAACAGAACTGATAGTCGTTTAAAACATGTTCGCCAATTTTCGGCATGTTAATCACCGTCCGAGGGCAAAAACAATTCCGCAAATCAGGCGAAAATCAATGCGCGCGCTAATGTTATTCATGAAAATAACTTGCTGTGGCCTAATGGTGATTTAACGGTTCATAGTGGGCATTTGGATTTAATATGTTATTTTGTAAACGATCTATCTCTACAACTGCACAATGTACAATTATTAATAATGTAAAGTAGATCAGACCATTAAAACACGATGTGAATGTTCCTGACTTCATCTCATTCTAAACGGGGTGAAATGTTTAAATCAGGCCATATATCAAATATGCAAACTTTGAAATGGGTATTAAAACAAATGGAACACTGGCCAGCATCCGTGACGTCATCACAGCGTTTACTGAAGGGTTAATGCCCCACCCCGAGGTGTATATGGTGAGATATTCCCTGGTCAGGTGTGATAACCAACGAGTGAGCGTAGCGACATAATCATTCATTGCCAAAAAAAAACTATTCCATTCTATGTTACGTGAAATACGAGTAAGATGACGTGGACAGAAAACAGATCGTCTGTGGTGACCAGTACCTTTATTAGGGGTTTTAAAACTATGCTTTGTCTTTTTTTTTGTTTACAATTCATTTATATGTTTTAGTTGCATTTTCAAACGACTTGTTCAAAATTAATAGTCATTGCATGAAAAAATCAGGCCAGTTGGAAGATGGGGATCGACCCAAACGGCTCATACTTTGTGTGATAGGTATCAAGCTATCAAGGAGACCTTCAAAAATCAAACAATTTATATATGTCTGAAAATTACCAAAATTACAATGGATACCATGGTAATTCTGATAATGATATGAACATGGGTTTTCTTTTGTTAAATAGCATGGGTCTACTGTTTTTACAAAACAAAAGTTGAGGATGCAACATTGAAATAGAAAAGACTATATCGGGGTGTCACCACAGCAATTCTTTACATATCTATAGGTCAGTCATTTTTAAGGAGTCTTAATGGGGGAGTCGGGTTTTGGACAATAATAAATCAGGTAATAACGTCTCTCTACGGGTTAAATCATGGAATTTTTCATGCAGCTGTAGGGGAGCAATGCACAATTGTTGAAAACATTCTACAAATAATATTTTCTTAGCAGCGTGAGTCCGCATGTGAGTCTTTAGATTACTCAGCAGACTAAAGCTTATGTTACATTTCTCACATCTAAAACATTTCTCACATGCGTGAATCCGCATTTGTCGCCTGACTCCAGTTTTGACCCCATACGGTAAGATTCGCCGCAAAAAAAACTGCGGCAGTTTGAGGGTTATTATAGTTTTCTGAAATGCGCACAAGCGAAACTCGCTACAGATTGGCGTGCAGTTGCCAAGGAAACAAGGCGATTGTTAATGAAATGATGATCTATTGTTAATGAATTAGCTGCAATTTTACCCTTTCCTACCCTTCTCCAGGAATGGCTGTAAGAGGATGTCAGTAGGGATAGACGTGTCGAAGGATATTCCGTGATGAACTATCTTATTCCAAAATTTCAAGAGCATTTCCTTCCAATTAATTGATGTTTTTAGGAATGAACATGAACTTACATGAATTTTCTATAACTTTCATGATTTATCCATATCCTTGCAAATAAGGTCGACCCCTCAAAAAGCTAACATCCAGTCAATTACTACAGACAAATAAACAAAACACAAAATCGAACTGTTTGTAGCTAAAATAATTTTTACTTGGAGGATACTTAATCAGGTCTTACACTAACAACGAATAAATGCATATCAATATTTTATGATAAGAAAGTTGAAACGAACTCAGAACTTTTGAAGCATTCACATTTTGCGCAAAAGTTATTGATACTTAGTTGGATAAAAATAAAATGACGGTTATATGGACCCTTGTCATGGCACTAGCAGATCTTCCCTTTATATACAGTGTACACATTGCCATTTGTGCTCCTCCAGACTAAATACTTTGCCTTGAAGTCCAATACTGTCTCATATCGGATTGACCTCCACTGTTGTAACGGGTGCGTTAAAGTAGAAGAAGCCCTGTTAGAAGAAAATGAAAAAAAAACAGTTACAATGACCGATAACGTAGCAACATTTAAGCAAATCATGATTGACATCGAGATCTATTGAGAATCATCCTTAATTCATATGTTTGTAAAAAATATCTCACATTGGGATCCGCCTTTAGTAGTTTCCTGACAGTTGTGGCGTCTGGTCTGGTCTCCTCGTTAAACTTCCAACACTTCAGCATCAGCTGGTATCTGGGCGTGAACAGCGCAAAGGAGGGAACAAATTATTTATCCAGCCTTATGTCCTGTCTGAAGTGATTTTTTTCGACCGTTATTCTGTTTTGGGCATGACCCACCCTTGACCATTCAGAAGTTTATACCGTCTGCCATTTTGTAATAGGGACACAGTAGTTTAGCTTACAACCTCACTAATAGTAACCCCTTCTATAACTTCTCGGGTTTACCTTTCTTCTGTACACAGCTGAGGCCTGGGGAGTCTGAAGTGGTTTTGAAGAGCATCATATATTCTGTCTGCCCCATCTATCCCAGGGTACGGCGTGCGGCCCAGCTGCGCCACCTCCCACAACAGAACCCCGAAGGACCAGCTGGAAACAAATAGGTTTGGTGTCAAATACTGGAAACAGTTGGTAGTATTGAAAAGATTTAAAAAAAGATAAACAGATGTTTGTATAAGATCCATTATGTTTGTTGCAGCTGATAGTCAATGTTAAAAACTCACACGTCACTCTTGTGTGTGAACCTAGCCTCGTTCTTCAGGCTCTCTGGTGCCATCCACTTCAATGGTAGCAGGGCATCGCCCTGAAGAGGAAAAAACGACAGCTGCTTCAATTTAGATCCAAAGCTGTCCGTGCCAAGACAACAAGATCTGTAGATGGATTGTATCCGCCTTTCCCATTTTCAACTTTCTTACTTTAAATACTAAGCCAGCTTCCTCTGTAAAGCTAAGGTCCCAATTGGGAAAAGGGGCCCTGGCGGGTAGTTCCCGGGCTGTTTTTTTACCACTTTCGGGCGGGATTCCGACGTGGCCCCGCGGGGCACCCTGCGGCTACCGGGCTATTTTTGGGCCCGGCGGGGCCCCGATAAGAATTTAATTCTGAGTTAAATTCTACCCGGGCCCCGCTGACAAAAAGACGCCGTGACCTCATCGTGATAACACCGAGAGGTACCCCTCCGGTTGCCGGCATTCCACCGGGACACATTTCTTACGTCACAGACCAGATGGACAGAATAAAGGTGTGTACTTCGTAAACCCGGGTAAAAATGTGTGACCTCACAGATCAAATGATCACAACAAATACGTGAATTCTGCATTACGTATAGGTCAATACAAGACATCGTCATAGAATCTGCTGGGTACCTGCCGGGTGCCTGCCGTATACCGACCAAAGAGGGTGACAAAATTTCTAACAAAATTCTACTGAAGGAAACTTTTAATTGTGACCACGACAGCCGATGCCCGCTCGACTCCTGAACCCGGCCGGGGCCAGCCGGGTCTACATCCCCGACGGGCACCGGCGTAATTGAGACCTTAGCTTAAGATGGTGCCATCATTCCAACCGCTGATGTTACCCGCTGATGTTACCCCACAGCGTACATGTCCTGGGACCTACCCTGTCTTGTTGATGGTACCCCACAGCGTACATGCCCCGGGACCTACCCTGTCCTGCCGATGTTACCCCATAGCGTACATGTCCTGTGACATACCCTGTCCTGCCGATGGTACCCCACAGCGTACATGTCCCGGGACCTACCATGTCCTGCCGATGGTATCCCACAGCGTACATGTCCCGGGACCTACCCTGTCCTGCCGATGGTACCCCACAGCGTACATGTCCAGGCGGGACCTACCCTGTCCTGCTGATGTTACCCCACAGCGTACATGTCCCGGGACCTACCCTGTCTTGCTAATAGTTCCCCACAGCGTACATGTCCCGGGACCTACCCTGTCTTGCTGATGGTACTCCACAGCGTACATGTCCCGGGACCTACCCTGTCCTGCCGATGGTACCCCACAGCGTACATGTCCCGGGACCTACCCTGTCCTGCCGATGGTATCCCACAGCGTACATGTCCCGGGACCTACCCTGTCCTGCCGATGGTACCCTACAGCGTACACGTCCCGGGCTAGCCCGAAGTCCGCGATCTTGGCGGTTCCCTTCCCACAGATCAGGATGTTCCGGGCCGCGATGTCTCGGTGAACCAGCTGGACACAGGCAGAAGATATGTCAGTTGCAACATACTTATAAGCTCATTTTTGGCGTTTCAATTATATCTACTAGACCATGGGAAACATAAAAAAACGTACATTAAAAGCTGATCATTATAGATATATATATAATCGTTACATATTTTGAACGGTGAATCTGAATAAGTAGATTGTTGAACAGTTTCTTGAGATTTCCTCACCCTCCTGGTCGCCAGGTGCTCCAGTCCGCAGCAGACCTCCAGCATCATGTTCTCGAAGATGTGCCGTTTGTTGACCAGAACGGTCCTGTTGAGTTTGGACTCCGCACGTAACGTCCACAGCAGGTGAAGGAGACTCCCGTGTTCGGCATATTCCAACACCAGTTGAAGCGGCCCTGTAGCAATTTCCGTCAGGCTCAACTATCAACTTTATACTGGCTTTAAGCTAAACAGTTTTTAAACTGTTTCCTACTCGTTAGTTTGTATATATCTTGCATACATGTCTTGACTGTCACTAGAGAAAAACTCTTTACACCTCACCTACTTCCTACACGTCCTCGAGGCTAAACACCAAAACATATTCAGATGAAAGTAGATGTCGCAATCCTACATATTAAAACAAACACATCCTTCGGCCACAAAGATTCTGAACTGACCGTCTCTAAAACAGATGCCTTTCAGCCCGAGGACGTTGTCATGGTTACCACACAACAACATGATGCAGGTTTCCCGCAGAAGGGCCTGTCTGGCCTGGGGGTCATCATCGTCTGGATAAACATTTACATTATCATGATTATTACATCATATATTCATATGTACACGCTTCTCTATAATATCGCAAATTATGAACACATCAATACACTAGTTTAAGACAGAGTAAACAGACACAGTAAAACTACACATGAATTCACCTTTGAGTTCCTTAACAGCCACCATGACCTCCAAATCAACCTCCTCAGGTGGGGTCAGTGTTGCCTTGACGACACGACCAAAAGCGCCCTCTCCCAGGAGCTGTCCGCACTGCAGCCTGTTCCTGTCGATTTCCTTTTCCTTCAGCAGCTCCATGTCGATACTGCCTGACGTGGAGCCTGCTGCAGGCGGCATCAGGGCCTGGGGAAAATGGGGGTTCAGCCAGTGATTTTCAGTTCTAACAAGACATATTTGAGCTATCAGACTGTTTTATTACACACATCATAGTGAGAATGGGGTGATTTCTGACGTAAGCATGACGTACCTTCAGGTCCTGTCCGAGCTGGAAGACCTCCGGATCGTCGATGTTGCCGACCCGCAGCCTGTTGTTGTGCCGGTAGAGCAGGAAGATGGCGCCGAGTAGTAGGAGAATCAGCGCGCCTGCCGACAGACTGATGGCAAGGAGGACAGTCTGGGAGGCTGGGGGTCACAAACAAATTAACCTTCAGCATGCTGAGATAGCCAGATGGCAAGAATTTGTATTGGTTACGAGGTTAGTTAGCAGAGAGAAGGTGGATAATAGAATAATCATTATGAGAATCGAGTTGTACGCAGCATCTCTATGTGTGTCGGTTACCGCTAACCCCGTGGTTAGAGAGACAAGTAAACTAAGTAACGTAATTAAAAATGACAATTTTTTAAATGAAAAATGTACAAAGTAACTTACCCGGACACCCCTCACCCTCACAGACGCAGCCCAGGGTCCGGCTGCAGGTTTCCGGTTCTGTACAGTTGCAGACCCGGTCACACAGTTCGCCCCAGTAATCTTCCTCACACACTGGAATGGTTCAACACAATACCCAGTTATTGCTATATATGCGATAATAGAAATCAGTGAATGATTTAGTAAGTGTGTGTGGCGTCGTGTGCCGTAGTGAGTGAGTGAGTGAGTGAGTGAGTGAGTGAGTGAGTGAGTGAGTGAGTGAGTGTGTCCCATGTTGGATGTTGGACATTTCCCCCTTATTCTACATAATTATTTTGTTACAAGTACAGCCAATATCAGTATCCACACCTATCCGTATGTCCACCACGTCACTGAATCTGTCACCGCTGCTGGTAAGAGCTTCACAGGTCACGTGACCCTCGTGCACAGGCAGCAGGGAGTTGATGTGTAGAACAGAAGAGCTGTGGACGGAGGAATAAAATGAGTTTGAATTTCACACAAAACAAGGTGTGTGGCCGATAAAATCGTGGAAAATCTCAAACGAAGCTTATTTCTTCGTTATTTTCGTCACTTTACTTTGTATCATCATAATGAGGAAGAAAATGTAACATTTTTTATCAACCCTATTTGCTAGGGACCATAGGGACACATGACTTTACTAATGTCATTCTACTTGACGAAGGTTAGGTGATTGGGGGCAAACTCGATGAGATCAATCACATTATGTATCCATATATATATATATATATATATATATATATATATATATATATATATATATATATATATATATATATATATATATATATCTGTCTTCAGGAAAGGAAATTTACTTCTGGCTGCTTTTCACAGGTAGCGGGTCGACAGAAGCGCCACTC
Source organism: Branchiostoma belcheri (assembly GCF_001625305.1). Classification (NCBI taxonomy): domain Eukaryota; kingdom Metazoa; phylum Chordata; class Leptocardii; order Amphioxiformes; family Branchiostomatidae; genus Branchiostoma; species Branchiostoma belcheri. The sequence goes on along the minus strand of NW_017802669.1, from coordinate 7,095 downwards.
GGAAAGGACCACGTGATGTCTGTGACGTCAAGTTTGTAGGCCGTGCAGGTGAGCTGCAGTTCCTGTCTGTACCGCAAGTCTGTCAGTTCTCTGGCCGGAGGACTGATGAGCACTTCCGGATTTTCTGATGTAAAATAAAAATGTTAAAAGAAGGTAGACTAGAAAGGCCGGCATTTGCTTGGGAGCAAATACAGCATATTTCAGTCCATCTCCCTCCCACGCAAAAGTGGACTATTCCAAACTTACCCCAGTGCAAAACTGGCAAAGGTTCTCTGGTAAATGAATTAAATAGTAGCTATATGAGAACAAAGATGCAACAACAAGTACTTTGAATCTTGAAAGCTTTACTAATCTTATTACAGGTATGCAAAAACTATCAATGATGAGATTTGATACATTTTGAAGGTCTTAGGCACATAAAATTGAATGTGTGGGTCATTACGCACCACTTAGGTGCAATGTGACCTCAGGTAACCTGCAATGGAACACATGTTCCATGGATGGAACCGGCCATTCTTTAGATAGAACATGGAACGGGTACAGCACTTTTGGCCCTTTTTTGCTGAAAATAGCCATTAAAGTCCCCCAAATGAGTCATTTGGAAGTGGTGTATGCCAAATACATGACTGCTATTCTGTAGACACACGTTCAAGGTACCCTTATACCGAATGTCATATCATTTGGTTGTAATACCGGGGCTCAGGATCCAAAAATCCATTTTTTGTCGAAAAATACCCCAAAAACCTTCATAAAAATTTTTCAAAGGCATGTTTAAAAAAAATGAAAAAAACGTCTGGGGGTATTGGCCCACTCTACCTCCATGCCAAATTTCAGGTCATTTGGCTGAATGATGGCGGAGTTGAGTCCCTTTGACTGTTTGGCAGGAGAAGGAGAAGGAGGAGAAACATGAGGGAACACAATATATTTCATCCATACCATGGTATGGACTGAAATATAAATATGCCAAATACATGTATAAATAAAACTGATACCAAACTAGGTAAAACAAACGGGAAATCGCAAAAAAAAAACAGCACCATTGGGTGATTGCTTGAGAATGTTTCTGGGCTGAATTCCTGTTCTGGCTTCAAATGCAATTTACCTGTGGTGCAGTTCCTTCCCGTCCAGCCAGGGGCGCACCTGCACGCACCGTTGAAGCTGTGACATGCTGCTCCGTTATAACACTGGCAGCGCTCCGCACAGAACCGCCCGAACCGCCCGATGGGACAGGCTAAAAAACAAAAATCACTTTGAAATCTTTTTTTCCCTTCTGGCTATGCAAATATTATATTCAGTATTTAATCATAACGGCCCATTTCGGGTCCTAATGGATTCTCTCAGATCTGTTCCTAAGGTTACCCATCCACCAAAGTTTTATATCGTCCTTTTAAGACGCATAAAAGTACATTTGCTTGAAAAATATAGGTGAGATCGTAGTTGGATACGGATGCCAACCTAAGGTGCAGAGTTTAACCCTTGTCCTGTTGGCATTTTTACACAATATTTTTCAAAAATATTTTTTGCCCTGCGGTGGCATATTTATGTCCGCATTCTTTGCGTTTCGCTGCGGTGTGATGCGTTGCATGAGAAATACCCCCCCCCCCAAACTGTACCTATACAGGGTGCTATATGGATGGTACTGTATGTGCAACCCGACAATTGTTGAGCGCCGCAGGACTAGGGTTTTTAATAAACGTTCAGTGTTGGAGTCCCTTTCACCTGGTGTCATCTGAACAAAACGCCGACATGATGTTTTTAACGTGTCATTGTTCCGCCGTGTTTAATACGACTTTTTGGACACCTGAAGTATCCGGTTACTGTGTTAGATGAGCTGTTGTCAGAAATGCTCACAGATGAGATTGTGATACCGCAAAGTTGTCCTTTTTCATTTATCTTTAAAACAGCATTACCACCCTCTACCGCGGCCATGCCATTAAAATATGGTCAATAAGTAAAACAAACCATAGCAGAAATATTCCTCATACTATCATGAAAGTTCATCTTTGTTGGTAGTTTCATGTTTGAAGTTAAAACTTTTGGTCCAACACAAATTTCTCTCACCTAGAGCTTTCGATAAGGTTTCAAGAACATGCACGGCCTAGCTCTGCTAGTTCAGAGGTGTCTCAACACATAGAGTCACCCGGACATTTTGTTTCACTTGACACCGTAAGAATTTTAGACACTGAACAAGACTATTTCTTGAGAGGGGTGAAGGAAGCCATATACATCAGGGCCCATCACCCTTCATTGAACCGGGGCGGGGGCTGACATCGTCTACCAGATACCTTTGACCCAGTGTTGACGTCACACTTTTAAGAAGCCACGTGACAAGTCTCACTGGGTCAGTCTACCAGTTACTGGTCGAAAGCTCTAGGTGAGAGAATTGTTTTTGTGTTGGACCAAACGTTTTAACTTTAAACAAGAAATATTTACCATAAGAAAGCTGTGAAAATCTTGGCTATAATTGAATGATTACTTTGAGATTCATAGAAAGTCAAATATTATTTTTGCCAAAAAGTCATAGCCTTCCATCCTTGACGAGCCCACCAATCCCCCCCACCCCTAGGACAACTCTTACCTTTTACTTGGAGTTTTGCCGTCAACTTTCCAAGAGGAAACTGACATTCAATGGTATTCTGATCAGAGTTCTCCTCTCCAACCTGTGGGAAAAATTTAAAAAAAAAATACAGGGGAGAAGTTAATTAGTCAAGAGAAAAAGTGTTTTGGGATTGCCTGTCTTATCTTTATGTGTGTGCATGTGTGTGTGTGTGTGTGTGTGTGTGTGTGTGTGTGTGTGTGTGTGTGTGTGTGTGTGTGTGTGTGTGTGTGTGTGTGTGTGTGTGTGTGTGTGTGTGTGTGTGTCTTTGTATATGTGTGTGTGTGTGTGCGTGTGTGCTTGTGTGCGTATACATGTGTGTTTGTGTATGTATGTGTGTGTGTGTGTGTATGTATGTGTGTGTGTGTGTGTGCGTGCGTGCGTGCGTGCGTATGTGTTTGTATGTGTTTGTGTGCGTATACATGTTTGTGTGCTTGCGCATTTATGTGCATTTATGTGTTTCTTTCACCCCAATATACCCTAGTACAACGTCAACGCTTGGTAGGTCCTAAATCACCCTCCTTAACTTATATTTTCTACCGTTGTAAAGTCAAATACTGTTTATATTGTAAATATTATACCCGACTTTGGTATCTACTACCATTGGTAAATCCAGATTTTCGTTCTGTATACAATGCAGACTTTCTCACATCCACTGTTGTACAAGTAAACAGTGTAAAAAGTTTCCTACCAGTAGCCTACCATCAAAAAGGTTTTGATATGTCAATAATACCTGAAAGATCACGTCCGGAGTGTATTTATCCCTAATCATATAAACTTAATAGTAAGTAAAAAGTAACGCAATTCGATATTGGAAATGTTATATACTATGTGCTTCTAATTCTATGCAAACTAGTAGGGTTTCTCCAGAACACAGTTTTCTTACCTCCACGCCAGGAAAACTGTAAATCATGACAAGGTCGGTTCTTAGAAAAGTCAGCTCACTGTAAGTTTTAAACGGGAACCATGGCCAGTCATACGGGGACCAGTATCTGCACAGGTACACACAGTAGATTACATGTGTAGCATTTCACGTATAACTTTTTCTTGTTTCGCTTCTATCTATTCAAAACTAAATATCATGCATGACGATCCATCAAGATATTATCGACACACACCACACACACACACACACACACACACACACACACACACACTCGCACACACACACACACACACACACTCGCACACACACACACACATATAATCGCACAACCACGCACGCACGCACACACACACGTACGCATACGCACTCACACGTACGCACGCACACACACGTAAACACGTCAGACAGATATACATTGACACGCATGCCTTGGCCTTCTTGGTAAAGGTAATAATTGAGAGGCTGACCTGTCCACCCGGTACTATCAGCTGTCCGAGAGCAGCATACTCCGTTCGAATAAATAAGTACAGCTATAGGGGATGTCTGACTCCACGTTAGAAGTCGGTAAGGTGTAGTCCTGGATGGCGGCGTACACCTGTAGGAAATCTGCGTGGCGACACAGGGACAAGTAGGGGCTCAGACAACAGACTGCACCCCTTTGCACATATACATGGCGTATTTCTCTATTCGTCTCTCTATCTCTTTGTCTATCTTTCTCAATTTCCCAAATAGTTATTAAGTTTTTCTGAAGGCTACACTGGGAATAAGAAGTAAAGTGAAATGGAGAAAATTGGCAAGAAATACCACCTCAGGGTCACAAGTTAACATATGACTGCTACGTATAATATACTTACCACCGGATCTGCTGTAGCTGTAGCAGAATCGAAAGCGAACCCATTCTGCCAAACTGAAGTAAAGGTCCAGTTTCACGAACTCCTGAAACCGGATTGAGATTAAAAGTGATTTTTATCAAAGAGCTAAACAATTTACCATCACAGAAAGGGTACACGTTGCGAGTTTTCGACAAGTCCACTTACCTCTACTGTGGTCTGGTTAAAAGTTGGTGCCGTTTGTGGGACGAAAGTTTCTTCATTGAACTCTGGTACATCGTCTGGGTCCATGAAGAGGGGATAGAGACAGATGTTACTGAATATTCAAAAGTTGCTGTCATTGTTACACTATTTTTCTTTATTCATTTCTGGCATAAAAAGTCACCGTAAGAATTTAAACATGCCCGTTGGCTGTGCCACGTAATTTGCATAATTTTTGCCGCTTATTTGCTTCCGCAGCCTTGTTTCAATCGCCATCTTGAACCACACGCTAATAACGTCCGATCTGACCAAGAAACCATCAGCTATGAGATAAGGATAAACGCTACTCCATGAATAGTTTCATCAGGTTGGTAAGGCACTGAGTAAAGAGACTCTTTTTACACAACCAAGTCTTTTATTCAGCCGACCGTCTGTCACCTAACTCAGGGCAATTCTGACTGGTTCTGCTTTGTGGATTCTGTTCTTAGTTTTCTGTAACTGTTAAATAACTGATCACCATTATGTATGTATCCAACTTCCAGACGTTTGGGAACGCATTGTAGATACAGTTCCCTGTAATCCAATCACGCATATGTGTAGATATGTAAATGTTGTATATTTGGGAATGCATCTGTAGCAGCGACCACTGTGCTGCAATGCAATGTGAACCAGTCAGAATTGCCCTGAGGAAGTTGACAGACGGTCACCGAAACGTCGGCTGAATAAAAGGCTTTGTTCATATGAAACCACCCGAACCGCGATTCGGGTAACTCGCATTCCTCACACCTGGTCTAAGTGCCATACATTCCTTTCAAACTGTGCCCGAGCACGATTCTCCGAAACTGCATTAATCAAACAGTTGTTTGATGAAAACACGCAAGGTAGCGTGTTATTAATGTCAGAGGTCAACGACCTGCTTGCTGGTACCCCCCTCCCAGCGTATCTCGGCAGAATGCAGACGTGGTCCCGCCAGAGGCGGTGAAGCTCGACAGACACATTATTTGACCATTACTGCTCTTTAAGTTGCTGCCAAGTAAAATTTGGTATTGAATATAAATAAAGGAAATATCACCCCGTAATCCATGACCAGGTGAAGTCACATTGAAATCACATTGCGTTCAGACGCAAATCGCGATGCGGAAAAACCGATTCGAAACCACCTCTAGAAGTGGTTTGGTATCGAGGCGCTCTCAATGTGATTTGGAGCGTTCAGATGGGGCCACTTGAAACCGACTTCGGGGGAAACCACATGTAAAGCGCCTTAACTGACTTCATTTGAACATGGCCAAATACTTGTTTGTGTAAAAAGAGTCTCTTTACTCGATAAACGCTGGTCTATACGGACATCTGTGACGGTCTGAAGGTCAACCAGACTGAGGGACAGATGATGGTCATTGGGGGGGGGGGTATCTACTTCCAACAAAGTTTGACACAGTTCGTGCGTAAAGCCTCGTGTCAGAGCATGAGCAACTGGGTCAGATAGCTAAAGAGGACTGAGTCGATATTTTTCTAATTGGAGAACAATTTAAAATTGTTTCATCATGATGATGTTGAATTGATTTATGTATTTATGTATGTATTTATTACAACACCCAGTGTTACCCAACTAGTCATAGATAATTATTACTGGTCAACCCTGTTGATGAGTTGTACTCACTTTGGTCCCTTGTAGTGAAGGTGAGGTTGAAATCTGATCTCTGCTCAGTCATAGGGTTGCTGTTGAAGACGACGTACATTTGACTGCCGAAACTGGCCGTGGACATCTCCAAACGCCTAAACGCAGCTGCAGGGTTGACATCGCCATGTAAGGTGCGCGTGCACATGCAACCTTTCGGATGTACTTTCGTGTCTACGTCGATCTTATTTGCTTAAATAACGATACCACTCGAGAGAGATAGAAGACACAGTTCACGATTGTACTGGTTGTTGTATTGTGCTTGGCTACTACAGAGTAGCGGGTCGAGATATCGCATAATGGCCTAGTACAATATTCTGGGAACTATATACAATCTACAACGGAGCTAACTAGTGTATGTGTTTACTAACTTGGGTCTCGACTGATTATAAAGCAAGCAGGCTAACTAATTATTCCTAATCGCTGCTGTCACCAGATACTACTATTGATGACCTACCGGTAAGCATCTAAACTGGCAACTCAGCACTACGTCATAGAACACTACGTCACTGGCCCTACATATCACTGACTGACAGGTCAGGCTTGTTACGCACACCTAAAACCACCAACTACTTTATGATATGTGATTTTTGCCAATACAACAGGTAAAATCAAATACACACACACACACACACACATACACACATATACACACACACACACACTCGTGCACGCACACAATCACAACACACACAAACATACACACATACACACACACACACTAGTGCACGCACAAAATCACAACACACACAAACATACACACACACACACAAACTAGTGCACGCACACAATCACAACACACACAAACACACACACACACACACACACACTCGAGCACGCACACAAACACACACACTCGTGCACGCACACAAACACAACACACACAAACATACACACACACACTCAC
>NW_017802668.1:0-4248 GCF_001625305.1 Branchiostoma belcheri | reverse complement strand
ATTACTGTAATTCCCAATTTTTTTTCACTGTACCGCAACGTAACGCAAGCGGGAGGTCTATGTTCACGGTTTCACTGTAACCTCTGTACCGTGAACTTATAATTACAGTTAGGAAATAATTCCTGGACTTTTTTTTTCCTGCAACTGTCACCACCGTGAATATATAGTTCCGCGAACATGTCCATGTTTCTCAGACCGTGAAAATTTTGCTACCGTTAGTAGTAGTTGCAATTTCGTCATTAGTAGTATTTAGATACCTGCAATATATAACTTGAGATTGAGATAAGTGTAAAGTAAAGCTGTCGAGATTTAAAGTGCTTGTCGTTGTATCTTTGTAAAAAAATAAGGGAGATAATGGCCAAGTGCCATTTTTGTAAATATCTGTCGAGATTCAAAAAGCTTGTCCTTGTATAATTGCAGTATGATTTATTCAGAATCTTCTATTTTTGTATGGGGAGGGAGATGGAGTGAAATATTACATTTGCTCCGAAGCAAATGTTGGCCTATTTTATCTATGTCTTACCTTATACTGTGCGATTGACTAAATTGTCTACCACCAAGCCGTCAGTACGCGATGATCGTCAGATTCAGATTTGAACATATATGTAATAAAGCTTTCAAATAAACTTTCAAAGTTATCATACTATTTTTTCTTCAACAACACACATTCCTTGCCAAGACTACTTACTTTTCACCTACATCATCTCCTCCCAGAGGACACCTTCGGTGACCTGCCACACCCTGACGGGTGCCACACCCCTGACGGGTGAGGTCACCTGACGGTGACCTCTGACACCCCCTGACGGGGGTGTGGTCACCTACGGTGACCTGGACCCCTGGCGGGGTCCATTGTTGTGATCAGTAGTGTCGAACATTACTACTGACACGTGACAATATTCACGGGACTCTATGGATGCGTGACGTAAGAAATTTAGTGTCAGGGATTTAAAATCGCCCACATTTTTGTTAGGTTATGACTGGAGTGCTCCGATAAATATTGCCTGTGTTAAGTATTAAACTTTGTCCGATGAGACGATATTGCCCAGTGATTCGATGTGGATGCGTTGAGGAAATTCTTACAAGGGCGAGCTGGGGCGTTTTGCTAAGGAAATCTGGTCTTCAAACAGCGTTCTGCGTCACCGAGATGACGTTTTGAAGTGATTGGTAATTCATTATCCTGAAAAAGGCGACAGTGGTCGTTTGAACTTTGGATCTCTGTGTGCATGTGATATTTGTGTGGGAAGTTAAATATTCTATCATTATTACTATAAACATAGATGAACGTTTATGACAATTTCAGTGGTTATTTATCGTTTTATGTTTATACAATTTCAATTAGGTTTAGGTTATGGATGTACATAACGATTAATAGTAAAAAGAGCTGGCCACAAAATTAGGAAAAATTGTATCTACACTTGTTTCTGTTCTGTCATACATTGTACCAGTTACATATGTTGAGCAATGGAGTTGGTTTGATCAAGGCTATGTGTCCTAGCGTAGAATATATAAATGAATATAAAAAATTAATATAGTATAGATGTTGTATATAGGGTCAGGTTGTTTCCTTTATACTTAGTACAAAACAGGAAAATTAGTTGAAACAAGGTAAATCTCACCTGGGCCAAAATACGCATCGTTGCGAACTAGTTGGGCACTGGGATAGCGAAGCATTTTGCAAACAACGTCTGCATCCTTTATATCAAACTGGTTGTGACAAACTGTGCCCCAGGTCATACCGTCTGCCGGTCGGACTTCCACACGTCCTTCACTCCGACTGGAACCTCCGACAAGACGGATTCTGCTGTGATCTAAACTTGTTTTTTTAACAAAGGCATAGAGTATATAGTAGTACCGTAAACTATAATGTGTATGATAAATCATCAAAATTAGCCGAAAATTTATACATTAATTCAAGTGAATGCTAATGCCATTCATAAAATTTACCTGCTGTGGTCTAACAAGCTTAAGACTCTTTGTTATATCAAGTTAATTGCAAGGTTATCTAAAAGCTCTATAGTAGAAAGCAGACATCATGAACAACACTAAATCAAGTTTTAGCCAGCTCTCCCGAAAGAATGCCTATCGAGTGTGGTTTTTGGCAGCTCTCATTCCCTCTCCTGGAAGAAAAGCTGTCACCTAAAGGAGAGTTGTTCTACGATAAACCTCAACATACCACAGTTTTAGCCAGCTCCTAGGATGTTTGTCTAGGCTGCTAATATGTTTATTAAACTTGAAGTCTTCTCATCAAACGCCTAACGTTGAAATGGTAACAAATTACCAAATGTTTAATGCACGTACCGCAAACGACGCCGACATCTTGATCATGGTAACAGTCATGAACCCTCCATCCCTTGTGCGAACAGTTAAACAGGCTACTCTCTGTCCCATCACATTGTAGGTCCTCTATGTAGATCGGTCTCCTTCCTACAGTTTAAAAAAGTAAACAGATCAGATGTAGTCATTACAATTACCTGCAAACATTGTAGATTAGGTAACATATTTTAATGGCATTACCTACGTTAAGCGAGGGTCACAACCCGCCCTGTGCGCAACTGCGTGCTGTCTACGTGCAAAAACTTGGGAAAATTTTGGGGACCTGTAAGTGGTGAGTACCGCTTCCGTACGGAATCCTACGGATTTGAACTTTCTCTGCGTGCGTGCTGCGGATCCACACATTTTTGATCCAGCGTAGTGCCTATCGCTATGCAATGCTATGCAAACTCTTGGCGATAGTTGGGTATTCTGGGCAACAATCTACGTTTCGGACACTCTTCTTGTTAGTAACATTGTCATTGGGGTTGTTTTCGCTCCGTGTCTATGTCTCACACTACCAAATCCAGAATGGGTGAATAAGCACTGGCCATGGGGTTTTTTTGCGCGAATCTGCGTACTTTCGGGTGATTCCCATTGTTCTCAATAAAAATCACCCATTTGTTGTTTTCTTTGCAATGGGTGAAATTTTGTGCATTATGACAAGATTATGCAAGGAATGGGTGAATTTTCCAGTGTTTACTTTGCACCCGATTACAATGGAAAATTCACCCAGATTCACCCATCTTATTGAACACCTCTGGTAATAGGTGTCATAAACTGCACAGGCACATGCCTCATAATGTCGCAGTGCTGACTGGCAGTCTTTGAGTGGGTACTGGATTTTGAAGATTTGTTACCTAGTCGGTTGAAAATCCCCACAACTCCAAAGTACATGTAAACACATGTTAACAGTAAAGTGGAAAAATTTCCATGGTTCAAATGAAATTGATTTGGATAATGGCAAGAATGTCCAAAAATTTACAAGCTTTACCACCCTGTGTTGCCTTGGATTCTGTGTTCTTTGCATGGATTGATCTACACATAGTATGTTCAACCCTATGATTATAGTATGAACCAAACACTGACCCGGGGAGATATCCCTTCGATACATTTTTCAGTCAAGTGGAGTTTACAATTTGGAAATTCAATTTGTGGCGTATACCACATAAGAATCACAACATGAGTTAGGTTACTCCCAAAACATGTGTTAAAAATTGCCAAAAATTGCACTCTGTATTATAGATTGCCAAAAAAAATGATTTTCACTTTGAAAATCCTCATCAAAACGTCCACGACTTTTGGAGAAGCTGTAATTTATTCATATTGTTATGCAGGTCAAGGTGCAAAAGGCTATTGTTCCTGTATGCAAATTCAACATTCCAATGACAAGATATATAGAAAGGCTAATTGTTCCTGTATGCAAATTCAACATTCCAATGACAACATTATGAATGGTCCTGTAGCAGCATTTCATTATGTACCCCCAAAGTCAAACACAATTGTCAACAGTGAAAGACTTGCAAACTTATATTACAATTTCAAAACCGCGATTGAAATGAAATCAATTTATGTCGGAAGACTCATGATCAAGACCATTACCAACTCGGCCCAGTCAACTTGGCCCCAAGTCAACTTTTTGAAGTGGTTTCCACCAAGAAGGTTTAAAATCTTGTATTTTACCTTCTTGTTCCCGTGTATTGCTGCAGCCAGACACATATTCCTCATACTAGTAACAGCCATGGGATTGGCACATGTCCGGAAAGGTAGGTAACTATGTAGTGAACAACGAGTGCCAGCACACTGCCACTAGCGGTCAGCTCAATATTCAACCCATGAAAAACAGCCAGCGTACTAGCCATCTTAGCACTAGTAAATTGCTGTTTGTTTTACAATGGGTGAAACCTTGAATTCACCCGGAATTCACCATTTTGTCAT
>NW_017802667.1:0-4248 GCF_001625305.1 Branchiostoma belcheri | reverse complement strand
CCCTTGTCAACTCGGTCCACTACCCTCGGTCAACTCGGTCAACTCGGTCAACTCGGTCAACTCGGTCAACTCGGTCCACTACCCTGGTCAACTCGGTCAACTCGGTCCACTACCCTGGTCAACTCGGTCAACTCGGTCAACTCGGTCAACTCGGTCAACTCGGTCCACTACCCTGGTCAACTCGGTCAACTCGGTCAACTCGGTCAACTCGGTCAACTCGGTCAACTCGGTCAACTCGGTCAACTCGGTCCACTACCCTGGTCAACTCGGTCAACTCGGTCAACTCGGTCAACTCGGTCAACTCGGTCAACTCGGTCAACTCGGTCCACTACCCTGGTCAACTCGGTCAACTCGGTCAACTCGGTCCACTACCCTGGTCAACTCGGTCCACTACCCTTGTCAACTCGGTCCACTACCCTGGTCAACTCGGTCAACTCGGTCAACTCGGTCAACTCGGTCAACTACCCTGGTCAACTCGGTCAACTCGATCAACTCGGTCAACTCGGTCAACTCGGTCCACTACCCTGGTCAACTCGGTCAACTCGGTCAACTCGATCAACTCGGTCAACTCGGTCAACTCGGTCCACTACCCTGGTCAGTTGACCAGGTCAACTCGGTCAACTCGGTCAACTCGATCAACTCGGTCAACTCGGTCAACTCGGTCAACTCGGTCCACTACCCTGGTCAACTCGGTCAACTCGGTCCACTACCCTGGTCAACTCGGTCCACTACCCTGGTCAACTCGGTCCACTACCCTGGTCAACTCGGAGTGAGGAGTGCAGCAAGCAGTTCAGCCGACTGGATGATCTAAAGAGGCACATTCGAACCCACACTGGTGAGAAACCGTACAGGTGTGAGGAGTGCAGCAGACAGTTCAGTGTGCTGGGTAGTCTGAAGAAACACATGCGGACTCACACGGGCGAGACACCCTACAGGTGTGAGGAGTGCAGTAGGCAGTTCAGTGAGCTGTGTAGTCTGAAGGAGCACGTGCGGACTCACACTGGTGAAAAACCGTACAGATGTGAGGAGTGCAGTCGGTCGTTTAGTACACTGTCAGGTCTAAAGAGACACAAGCTGACTCACACTGGTGAGAAACACTACAGATGTGAGGAGTGCAGCAAACAGTTTAGTCAGATGGCAAATCTAAAGAGACACATGCGAACTCACACTGGTGAGAAACCGTACAGATGTGAGAAGTGCAGTCGGCAGTTCAGTGACCTGGGTAATCTGAAGAGACACGTTCGGACTCACGAGTGAGAAACGTGAAAAATGTGGCAGGCAGTTCAGCGAGTTGGATTACCTGAAGGAAAACACAGGTGAGAAACCGCACAGTAGTAAGGAGGTGTGAGGAGTGCGGAAAGCAGTTTGGTAGACTGACAGATCTAAGGCGATACATGCACATCCGCACTGGTGAGAAACCCTATTGGTGTGAGGAGTGCAGCTCAGTAAGGTGTCAGCTCTAACGACACACATGCGGACTCACAACCGCACACGTGTGAAAAATGCAACAAGGCTTTAGCCACTCATGTAGTCTGAGAGCTAACATGCAAACACACGCCCCTCAATTTGAAAACCTAGCTAACAGTGCCTGTGTAAAGGTTATGTGGTATGTAAAGGGTTAGTAGCACAGTTTTTAGGTATTTGAACTAAGCTGGTCGTTTTAAATGTCAACTATGTTTAATAACACTGCGGTATTGTTTTACCAATGTGACCACTTATTTCATGTTTTACTTTGTTCTAACTCGTATCTCTACCTGACTCCACCGTAAGCTTAAGAATAACGTTTTATATCATCATCATCATTGTGTTATCCGTAGCCTGTTGATTAGAACTAAAAGTTATGTCGATGAAAAAATGTGATTATGGGGTGATTAGACAATAGTTACACCAGGGAGTCCTTGTCCGTCCTTGCCATTGTTCTTCTAATTGATAACTCAAGTTTTCCTGTTTATGTAGCTGTAAATATACTAGAATCTTTAGCGTTTAGTTACAGTTCTAGCACGATAGTTATTAATGCATCGAAATGTTGTTTGTTTTCCAAGTGTTTTATAAGCCACGTGTAGCTGTTATAGACTTGTCAACATTTTGCATCTCAGTTTCCACAATAAAGCGCGTCATGTGTCGTATTTATTTGTCATCATCGATTTCATTTTTTCCATGCTCTACCCTTTTCCTAAGGACGTTGTCTAATTTCCCCAATTCAAATCAGCTCGTGTAACATGGTGCGTTCACCATCTTGACCAAGTTGTCCTCTTTTCCTAATAAATAAGGGTGCTGCCTTCTATTCGAGTCATTTTAGATTTTTGACTTGCTGGAACTATAGCGGCTGAAAATTAGTTTTTTGTACACACAATAGATTTAGATATACTAGTATATAAATTTGAATACGCAAGCTTACAACCTATAAAACATTCTGAAATGGATGTTGCTCAGTCTTCAAGTATTTATCGACTCTGAAATTTAATTCTTGGTCAGTCGCGCCAGACAAAATCTCCCCAAAGTCGTTGTTCAACCACCTGACGTGTTTTGTATTGTGTTCAATATAAGTTAGAGCTACAAGGCATTGATTGTATTCATGGTTGGTAGTCTCGATTGAGGAATTTACTAACAGCTTTAAAGCTGGGTGTTTGCACATTTTCAAACTAGTATAATGGCCATTTATGAAATTTCATTGAATAAGATTTAACAGTTTGCCGACACGCAACATCCCACATTGTATGCAGACAATCGTCTATTTGATCTCAGTTTGAACAATAAGATAAAACACCTAACATGCATGTTGTTGTCTTTATCGTTATTGTCCAAGTGATTGTATCTTTATGTAATGATGTTGTCTGATTCCCCTATGCAAATCGACACATGTAAGGAATAATTTCCTTAGTTTCCTAATCAGGTAGAACCCACCGGACCGGTTTTATCCATCCACTCAGCCCCTATATAAACGCGTCCCTGACTGCTCTGTTTCTGTCAGTACTGACTCTGCAGCCGTGAGGATCTGTGTCGCCGTGAAAACAGCGTGCAGTACTTTGGAGCGTCTGTGCATCATTTGGTAAGTGATTTCATTTTCCTATATTTATTTATCTTAGACTACGGCCGTGTAATGCTTGATTCTTAGCATACCAATCTCTGTATTTGAAGACGTGTATGTGTCTGCATAGAACCAGACCCAGTAACTTTTTGTAAATCCGATGGCAGAGAATTGTCCTTTGCGTCGTCCACATGTTGATTTACTTGTTACAATGTTCCCTGTGCTCCTATTTTTTCCTTCAAAAAATCTGTCATCATTCAAATCATTCACAACTGTTGTTTATGAACCATAACATTTACGCATTTGTCAGTGTGCATGCAGTATACGCGTGAACACTGACAATTCCATTCATTTGACACATTGAATTGTACGTTATTCCTTTAGGATCAGGAGTTTGACCAACATGGCAACCAGAGCTGAATCTCACCTGAAACAAGAGGAGGGAGAGAGTGGGCATGGAAAACAGGACTCTCCGCGTACCCACAAGTGCGACGAGTGCGGCAAGGAGTTTCGCTTCCTGTGTCATCTGAATAGACACCTGCGGACTCACACGGGTGAGAAACCTTACCGATGTGAGGAATGTAACAAAGACTTCAGTCTGCTGAGTAATCTGAAGAAACACATGCGGACTCACACAGGTGATTTTGATTTTGATTTTTTTAAAGCATCTCGAGATGCTATGGAAAAATCTCAAGATGGTTTATAAATATCTTGGAAGATCTTGAGACCTTAAGTTTTCATCTTAAGATTTTCTGAAAGATCTTGAGATTGTGTCATAAGATCTCAAGATTTTGTCTAAAATATTGAGATCTTTGGAATAAATCTTGAGATTTTTCCATTTTTAACGAAGCGTGAAGACCCCCGCTGGGGGTCATTATGATCTGCTATGTAACAGAGAAGTTTTTGACAAAATATTGGATATGTACCTCTAAGCTGTAAACGGTCAGAGGCATTAGTCCAAAGTGCTCTGCTCATTCCAATAATAATCTGCTTGTTGTTATACGTACAGTACCGATTCATAAATTCTGCAAAAAGCCGCAAAAATCCAGCATGTGTTAGCTTGTCGTATACATCGCTAAGTACCGCCGCAAATATTTATTCGCCCGCGCGCACTAGTTTGGGGGCCTTCAGAGGATGTCATCCATAAAATTAAGTCGGTGTGGCCTAATGGAGATCATAAACCAAACCAAACCTCTACAGGTAACCTAGAAAATAAAAGT
>NW_017802666.1:0-4251 GCF_001625305.1 Branchiostoma belcheri | reverse complement strand
CAACAGGGAAATAATGACAACAACATGGCGGCCTAGATGTCTAGATCAATTGAAAGTTTCCAGCCAAATTTTCATCAGACTAAAACGTTGCATGTTGTCTTGCAAAGATATTTCTGCAAAATTTCACTGGGTTTTGTGTACATTAATAAGGCTAATCCACAGCTCCTAAAACCATCACTTCTGTTGCAAGGTGAGCTGGGCTGGGAGTTGTACCACGCCAGAGAGGACACAGCCCGGCTGTATGAGGCCCTGATGTCGGCAGGACAGGAGTTTGGACTGGGTGACTTCGGCACTTACGCCATGGGCTCCCTCAGGCTGGAGAAGGGCTTCCGGGGCTGGGGGGCTGAGGTAAGGACAACTGAAACATTCGACGACAACTTATGCTTAAGCTTCGTCTGCGTGCTTTTTAAAATCTTGATAACTGGCAATACATTTCGTCGTGGCGGTAGTGAAACTAGTTTCTCGAGATATAAACATAAATTTGTCAGCTCAAAGACCAGAAACTTTTGTTTATCTCGCTGCAAACATGCTTGTACACTCTTGAACGGTTTAGCAATTCGCAACGTTCGGAACTAGTTGTAAGGATTAATTTCTTATACAGCCTTGAACTCATTTCAGATGACAGTGGATAACAACCCTCTAGAAGCAGGTCTTGGTTCCTTCATCAAAATGAGCAAGGTATGCAAAGTTTCATGATCAGGGCATTTCTGTAACTACGAGCAAAACATTTTTCTCCACCTGCTAGAATCATTGGCTGTGTGAAGGTAGCCATGAGATCCTGTGAGGTATTTTTCTATAGTGTACAGCTATGTTACGATGTACTGTGATTTGTCTTAGTACCGTGTCCAGCCATGTTATTACGCTGTACTGTGATTTGTCTTATACATGTAGTACATTGTACACGTGACGATGTACTATACTGTGTTCAGCCTGCAGACTTCATCGGTAAGGCGGCCCTGCAGCAGCTGCAGCAGGAGGGTCTGACCCGGAAGCTGGTGTGTCTGACTGTGGAGGTGGAGGAGGATGGTCCTGATGCTGAGGGGAACGAGACCATCTGGCACCAGGGGGAGGTCAGTATCCCTGTCATCACTTGTTTATTTCAGTCCGTTCAAAATCTATCTGGAT
The DNA here is from genome assembly GCF_001625305.1 of Branchiostoma belcheri. NCBI lineage: Eukaryota > Metazoa > Chordata > Leptocardii > Amphioxiformes > Branchiostomatidae > Branchiostoma > Branchiostoma belcheri. The sequence goes on along the minus strand of NW_017802666.1, from coordinate 3,126 downwards.
TACGTTGTGAATACATGTGTAATCAGCACAGTTTAAAAGAAGGTCATGTCCAACGATGATATGTGCAGTCTTCATTGATTGATCGATTGACTCATCTATCTGCTGTTTACCAGGTGGTTGGGTTTACGACCTCCGGAGCGTACGGTTACCGGGTACAGGAGTCCCTAGCCTACGCCTACGTCCCGTTACATCTCGCCCAGCCGGGAACTGTGGTGCAGGTAGAGTTGCTAGGGAGCCGCCGCCCAGCAAGGGTGCAGCAGGAGCCGCTGGTCAAGAGGGCTAGAGAGGAAATATAAGTACTGTGCAACGGTGCGCTGAGCAAGCTCGTTTTAGAAACGTCGACTATGAATAGGAAAAGCCATGATAACTCTTAAAATTTTTAAATAATGCTGGCAGGTAATGTAGTAGAATGACTGCCTTAGAAGTCCCCAACACTCTATAAATGCAACATAATTATTCCTATAGTTTTACTCTAGTCGTACCTCTTGATCATGAACATACTTCGTGCCGTGTCCTATACACGACTGTCCAAGGAATGCCCTGTTGCAATCGTGCGACGAATGTGACTAGGCCCTAACTGAGGAATTACCCAAAACGTTGTGTAAAATCGTTGCAATACCAGAATCCCGGGGGTACATCTTTAACGACTGAAATAATGATATTAAGGATGATAACCCTGATGGTAAACGTACATCAGGACATTTTATAACTATCAAAGTACCACAGCTTTCTCCACTTACTGCAATCAATGCCATTGGCTGTGGGGAGGCAGTCATGTTACGCTTACGACGAATGTGTGTGAAACTAATTAAAACTCTTGTTTCTCCTTTCTAGTTTCCTAGTATCGTCATGTTGGTAGTGTATGTTCGATGTGTTGAGTTTGATGTGTTGAGCGCTCAGATTATATTCCTTGAAATTGCCGACGTAGAAATTGCACCATAGTCCCAAACATCCCAGAGCTTACTACTAGTATAGATCTCCGTGGAAGCGCTCTTAAATTCAAAGCTCCCCAGCTGAGAGTTTTAAGTGCTCTCCCGTGGTAAACGGACAGGCGTCACTGCACAATTGATACATTGTACCCACAGCGAGAGACTGTGTAAACTTAAACAGCTGCCCTCCCTCGCTAAATATCGTACAGTCCCCAAACCCCTATATTTGTATAGCAGAGGTGCCCTTGTGCTGGTGTGCATGAAGAAACCTTTAATCTTTGAATCGATAACACCCGTAGCGTAAGTCTCACATGCTGTAAGATGTCTCAAGAGAAGGGAGAGACGGCAGATGAGTTCGGCTTGAGAATGGTGAAAACCGTCTCTTCTGGGTTCGTCACCCTGGCGATGTCCATGGGCGTCCGCACAGGCCTGTTCCGCCACCTGGCAAGTATGGACGGTCCGAAGACGTCTGCACAGATCGCAGAGATGGCAAACATGAAGGAAAGGTAAGCTGTGTGGTTTAAGGGCTAGTCAACAACAGGCTCAAGGTTCACAGTAACGTTTAGGCTCAGATGACTTCGACCAAGTTCAACTTGGGGGCACTTATGTTGTGTTATAGGTCTCACGACATTGGGCTAAACCAACGGCCTTGGTTAAACATTAACAGTTATGTCCAGATATGTGGCTGACATTGGCTGACCCGGATTTCACCTTTGACATTTTTCACGTTTTCTTCAGCAGTACCGAAGCATGTCGCCAGATGGGGAGCTTTGAAATTGATGTCAATGGGAAAGAAAAATACATTTGCACATCCATCGTTTTCTACCTCCGTGGATGGAGGTTTTGTTATCAGTGTGTTGGTTTGCTTGTGTGTCCGAAGTTATTTGAATACAGTCGAGTCGCAGGTAGTGAGGGAGAAATTGTGTGACCACAGACTGACAGGGAGGTCGAATTGGTGGTCAAAATTGTCTCAGCAGGCTAGGAAGAAGTGACATTGGAATATACACAGAATCAGCGAACAATTCACCATAATAAAACAGTAAATTAAAAAAAAAATTGTTTGCTTTTCCTCCTCACGATTAGGTACGTTCGCGAGTGGCTGGCCGTGATGGTGACCGGTCAGATTATTGACTACGACAAGGAAAAGAAAACCTACTTCCTACCGAAGCACAGGCTGAGCGCCTTGTTGCCTGACGCGGGAATGAGCAGCATCGGGAACATGTCACACCTAATGAGCCAGGTTGCTCGGGTTGCGGGTGACGTGGAGGACTGCTTCCTAGCAGATGGGCCCAAGGGTCAGTGTTTGTGTCGTTTATTGAGCATAACCCGTAAAGCCTCGGTCACAACTCGCCGTGCGTGCTTTTTGTCCGTACGTTTTTGTCGTGGCTACGTCTGCTACGTTTTTTCTGCAAACGTAGGGTGGCCGGCCGAGGGAGTACGTCACTCGCACGGTTGCGCAAGGTGTACGTACGTGGTCTGCACGACACGCCTGGCCGTCAGCGGTTGCGTGCATCGTACGTTGCGCAAGTGGTAAGTGAGTTGTACGTGCTTACAACGCACGATCTCTGTGCGATTGCTACGTTGCCGCGTACAGGCCGTACCTACACGTGCGGCGTACGCACGGTTTCCTTACTCACTCGCACGTTGTAAGTGCGTGCACCTCCTGTTAACTTCATCATCACTAGCCGCCCTGGGCATCTTGGAGACGAGTTGGCAGTCGCCGGTCAAGTCGTCTTTATATACTGTAGAAATCAGGTGCGTTGCACGTGCGTTGCACGTGCGGAGCACCTGGTATGGTGCACGTGTGTTCTGCGTGGTCATTGAGCAGGTCAACTGGGAAGTGAGGAGTAAGCACGGATGACGCAAGCACCGTGCGTGGCACGCACATGCTTCGTGCGCTGTCCGTACAGCAATTGCACGTGAGAATAGTGAAGTTAGACTCACGGAGTCCGTACGTTGCACGCTCATAGGCTGTACGGGGCACGCGCGTCGCACGTACTCGCACGCACGGGTGGTAAACCCGCAGACCGCACGTAGAAAAAGTATTACATGCACTTAAGGTTCTACGGCGTGTCTGCGTGCTCCCAAATCCGTAGGATTCCGTACGGAGGTGGTACTCACCACGCACGGATGCCGTGCGATTGCCCACGTTTTTGCACGTAGACAGCACGCAGAAGCACGTACGGCGAGTTGTGAC
>NW_017802665.1:0-4253 GCF_001625305.1 Branchiostoma belcheri | reverse complement strand
TGTATACCTTAGACCCGATGTTGGCCCTTCTTTGTCGCTATTGTTGTAGTACTCTCTGAGAGAGTACTACAACAATGGTAATAGAGAAGGGCTAACATCGGGTCTAAACTCTAATACGTTGTACTCTGTACATCTGTGCATTTATCCCCCCGGGGAATGAACATGCAATAAAAGTTTCATTTCATTTCATTGTACCCTGTACAGCTGTCGAGCAATAACTATGTGTTCATTCATAATCAAATCGTAGTCTTGTAATAACAGACGGACTGACCGTGTTGCTGAGAGGTAGAAAGTTGTAGAACTCCCGTAGCCGCAGAAGAGCATCAACATCATTGTCGAACGCCTTATGTGCCACACCCGACAGTGTGGTGTGGACCTTGGCTCCTCCCAGCTCTTCCTGGCTCACTACCTCACAAGTTACTAATGCAATTACAAGAAAATCTTTACTCAATCACGCAACAAGAAGAGCATGGTAACAAGAATGTTATCAGATACTTTAGATTATTAGAGTTTTACAGTTCAGTGTATATTAACCAAAATAAATGTGTTGCATCCAATATAAAAGTTCTCTATTCACAACCATACGTTTTACATAAGCCAACGAAGATTGCCCTGACGAAGATGACAGACGGTCATCGAAACGTTGGCTTATGTAAAACTGATAGTTGTGACTAAAGAACGTTTATATTAAATCATTCACCAACCTGATGAAATTATTCACGGAAATGTGTTGCATGTGTTAATCAAATGGTGTCCAAAATAAGCTCACCTCATGATTAAAATGCCCCATACTCAGCCCAGTGAGCAACATTGCCAAAAAAAATGCTGCAAAAAGAGCAACCTTAGCTTGCTAAAATGGTTGCCCAGTGACGTCACCTCGAAAACAAGGGGATTGTAACCTTACCAGACTTGATCACATCGGGGCCAGTGATGAAAAGATAGGACGTGTCCTTAACCATGAAAGTGAAGTCTGTCAGGGCCGGTGAGTAGGCCGCTCCACCCGCACACGGACCCATGATCATAGAGATCTGGGGCACCACGCCTAGCAACCAATCAGAGTTTAGTGTTACTACTCCCTAATGTATTTCTGGTGTGTTAACAAGTAACTCTATCATGCAAAGTTTATACGCACATAATGAAGTCTAGAAAAAAATTACTGAAATAGATACGGTACACAAAAATGTGTCATATTTGCCAGCTCTTAAATCTTGGATACTTTGTAAAATTGTTTTCAACATATACCATACGGATTTATTTTTATCTCCGTCAAGGAGGTTATGTTTTCAGTCGCGTTTGTCATTCATTCAGTCTGTCTGTGAGTCATTCAGTCTGTCATTCAGTCTTTCTGTGAACAGCATAACTCCAGAACGCATTGATGGATTGTAATGATATTTGGTGTGTGGATAGGTTGTCACTAGATCTGGAAACGATTGGATTTTGGACCCCCTAGCGGCTCTCCTTGGTACTGCAGCAGCACTTCCTGTTTCTATATCTCGTGTTCTGAACATGCTACGGTCATTAATACCTAAAATTAAAAAGCATCTGCCGTATACAGTGATGCAAGCCAAGTGGGCATGATTTGGGGGGGGATTCTTAAAATTCAGGTAAGCACACTGGGCTACCTGGGTTCAAAAATAGGTTGCCCCAAGTAAAATTTGGTTGCCCGGGGCAACTGGGCAACCAGGTATTTTGTACACTGCAGGGCCACTTGAATCAGCATGTGTTTTGTCTGGCTTGTATGTAGGTGGATGTTCACAGAAAAACGACGGTCAAGTTTGATAATGTGCCTCATATATCGAAGGATACATCAAATATACCTCCTTTCTAACAAAACTATTACTGACGGAGGTGTGAGATCGTGAAACAAAAACAACTAGAAAGGCCGACATTTGCTTGGGAGCAAATACAGCATATTTCAGTCCATCTCCCTCCCACGCAAAAGTGGACTATTCCAAACTTACCCCAGTGCAAAACTGGCAAATGTTCTCAATTAAATGAATTAAATAGTAGCTATATGAGAACAAAGATGCAACAACAAGTACTTTGAATCTCGAAAGCTTTACTAATCTTATTACAGGTATGCAAAAACTAACAATGATGAGATTTGATACATTTTGAAGGTCTTAGGCACATAAAATTGAATTTGTGGGTCATTACGCACCACTTAGGTGCAATGTGACCTCAGGTAACCCGCAATGGAACACGTGTTCCATGGATGGAACACGTGTTCCATGGATGGAACCGGCCATTCTTTAGATAGAACATGGAACGGGTACAGCACTTTTGGCCCTTTTTTTGCTGAAAATAGCCATTAAAGTCCCCCAAATGAGTCATTTGGAAGTGGTGTATGCCAAATACATGGCTGCTATTCTGTAGACACACGTTCAAGGTACCCTTATACCGAATGTCATATCATTTGGTTGTAATACCAGGGCTCAGGATCCAAAAATCCATTTTTTGTCGAAAAACGCCCCAAAAAACCTTCATAAAAATGTTTCAAAGGCATGTTTCAAAAAAATGAAAAAAACATCTGGGGGTATTTGCCCACTCTACCTCCATGCCAAATTTCAGGTCATTTGGCTGAATGATGGCGGAGTTGAATCCCTTTGACTGTTTGGCAGGAGGAGGAGGAGGAGGAGAAGGAGGAGAAACATGAGAGAACACAATATATTTCATCCATACCATGGTATGGACTGAAATATAATTACACTAATAGCAGAGATGGGGAGAAATAATGTTAAACACTAGAATTCCGAGATCTCATACCTCCATGAAATATGATCTTGATATGTAAATGTAAATTTCTTCTTTAATTGTGCAAATGACCTCTGCATTAACATGATATATGCATCGTGATGTATGTTAACTTTTGATTAACTTACCGATGTCACAAGTATGACATTCTCATCATTCACCATTACGAAGTTCGCATTAATTATGCAAATTAGGTCATCATTTGCAAAATTAGTATCTGTTGAAGTTCCGCCTGCCATAGGTTACATACATTACATGTATGTAAGTAGTATAATGTAAAACACTGTAATTATAGAATTTCTTCATTAATTATGCAAATAAAGTCCTCATTTGCATAATTTGCATTTAATTATGTACATCTCTCTCTCAGCTACCTACACACCAAAAATAATGAAAATATGTTGTTCCTGTCTGGACTTATTGGCTTTTAAACATTTCGCCAGAAAGCGCCCAGCAGTTCCAGAACAAGCCGCTAGGGGGCCCAAACTCATATGACTTCTTCCCAAGCATGAGAGCTACCTTCCATCAAAATTTCATGACCCTAGCATGTCCAGATCGCGAGATATCAAAACCTGAAGTTGCGCTGCAGTACCAAGGGAAGCCACTAGGGGGACCAAAATCTAATCATTTCTAGTTTTCGTCACACCCTACCAACACACCAAGTATGAACCAATCCATCCAGGCGTTCTTGAGTTATCTTGTTGACCAACAGACGGACAGATAAACGCAACTGAAAATACTAGAGTTCAACGATCTCATACCTTCGCCAAATGATGTTAGCTTTTATGATTAAGAAATTATATATTAATCCCCCTAATTATGCAAATAGGATCCTCAATTGCATGAATTATATCTGTTGATCATATTCTCCACCAAAAGACAGTCTTATCTTAACAAAGAATGCCATGATGACATTTTCTCATAAATTATGCAAATGAGGTCCTTATTTGAATAAGTTATGTTTAATTATGTTCACCTTAACTTAACTTTCAAACACCCCAAGCATAAAATTCCAGGCAGTTACCACTATGCAATTATAATATTTTTTCAGTAATTATGCAAATTAAGTCTTCATTTGCATATCGATATCTGCCTGTGTTTCTCTCATTCTTAATAACATATGTCACAAGCTTGAACTTCCTATTATGGAATGCAGCTGATAAATAGAATTTCCTCATTAATTATGCAAATTGCATCCATATTTGCATAATTGTAATATCATTATGTCAAGCATCACTCAAGCTACCTACATACCAAAAATCACGATGATCCATCAATCGGTTCTTGAGTTATCCCCCTTTAAACATTTGTCCATTAAACCCCCGTGCAGTTCTAGAGCAAGCAACTAGGGGGCTCAAACTCATGTCACTTTATCCCCAGCAGAAGAGATATCTACCATCCAAATTTCGTCACCCTAGCATGTCTGGATCATGAGATATCAAAACCGGAAGTTCTGCTGCAGTACCATGACAAGCCGCCAGGTGGCCCAAAATCTAATC
>NW_017802664.1:0-4255 GCF_001625305.1 Branchiostoma belcheri | reverse complement strand
GTACGTTTGAGTGTGTGTAACATCAATGTTATTTCNGTGAAGTGGTGTCAGTTCATACGTCAGATAATAGCAGGACCGAAATAAAAGAACATATGTAGAAATGTAGAGATCGCGCATGCGGTGATGCAAAACGGACCCAAAACGTGCAGCACAACATTAGATCACCAGGCGTCGCTTCTGTGTTGCATCACTATGAAAACGCTCTTGAGGCCAGGGGAGGGGTGAAGGCTACTGCAAGAACCGCGGAAGGTTTGTTCCTTATGTTCATTTTGTAAAAGGTATCCAATTCTGTGGATAATAAAAGTGTTGGATCTCTTTCCCCCTATTCCTTGTTTACCTGTGACTTAAATGCACGCTGCTACGTAGAGAAGATGGCTGAAGCATAACAAAACAAGTTAGACCAGTTTTTTATCTTGGACCGTGGCAGTCTTCCCGGTTTGTTGGAGAAATGCAGCTAAGCTAACCCATACATTACAAACTGTCAGCGAAACTTTGTCGTAAGAGAGGAACTGCCTACGTGGTGAGGGTCACGTAAGTTATGGTTGTCTGTCTCCCTATGGGTGCGCCTAGTCTCCACCTGACAGTCACTACGCTGGCTTTAGGAAGGAAGTCAATATTTGCCAGGGGAGTTTTCTAGCCTCTACCAGGATATTCCTAAGGTTGCTGGACAAAATAGGTCAAATAGACTGACTGGCACTCTACATGTAGCTCTTCTGATGTAGGCCCTTTAAAAAAACTACCTAGGTTTCTGGCCTACCCCGCATATTCTCTTATTGTTATTGTTTGATTATGTAACTTTTTTATACGTGCAAATAATAAATAAACAAATAAACAATAAACAAGGCTATAGTGGGTCCAATTCGCTGCCGTCCTTCTGGCCGACTAGCTCCTCTGGTATGCCAGTCAGTCTATTTGACCTATATATATATATATATCTATTTTTCCATCAACCTAATGAGCGGTATAGGCTAACCATAGAGTTGTTCATTTCTTTCCGCAGTTAGGGAAAATGTTACCCGAGGACTCACTCTCCTGGCCAATTGTTTTTGACTGACCCTAATTTTACCGAATTCCATATCGCTATCCATAACCCCTTAAAAAGGCCTGGTGGAGGCTAAGGTGCTAAACAAGATCCGCGATATGCTGTTAGCTTTAAATCGCCGCCCACTTCTAAAGCTTTGGTCCCAATTGGAAAAAGGGGCCCTGCCGGGTACCTGCCGGGTGCCTTCCGGAGACCGACCAATAAGGGTGACAAAATGCTACTGAAGGAAACTTTTAATTGTGACCACGACAGCCGATGCCCGCCCGACTCCTGAGCCCGACCGGGGCCAGCCGGGGCTACATCCCCGACGGGCACCGGTGCAATTGGGACCGAAGCTTAACACAGTAGCAAAGTCTAAAACGTTTCAGCAAAGGTCGGATACTGAGAACCACAACGGCCTTGCCCCTTACCACGTGACCAGCTGGTAATCAGTCATATGTTGTGACGAAGGGTAGTTTGAACAAATATTACATAGTCAATCATTCACCCAGCCAGAAGATAACTTACTCGTACCTAAGTCTGTTCGAACGTTCCCGATCACATCGCCCATTTTCTGAGCGCCACTGTCTGTTGCCAACACGACATTTTAGGAACCTCTGGCGACAGACAACTGATCTTACGATTGTAGGTAAGTTTAAGTGCCGTGCAGTTGCCGTGTGCCGCCCTATCGGTATGTTTATTTTGGTAGTTAGAGATAACATAACAAGAGGGCCCGGTCGCATACGTGGTGGTACTCGCACGATGCAGGTTAGCTTGAAAATTAAACAATTGCACCCGTTTCTTCGCAAACCTACGATGTTCCTTTACGATATTCATGGAAAAAAAGTCCTAGGTGTATTGTACGATATTTGTGACCGGGGTTTTTAATGTGTGCTGCTCTTATGGCATGTTTATGTTGTTGGTAGTTAAAACTAACATTACGGTAAACAAACAGACGGTCACATGCGTGGTACGATTCTCGTACGATCGCAAACTGAGGGCATCTTGGGATAGTGGACGTGTGCTGCAAATTTCAGCTGCCTTGTTACCAAAATGGCTTTCTTATATCCTAGGTTCTGTCATTCGTAGCGCTGCCAGGTTGACGATGCATAAAGGAAGCTTTAGGTATAATATTCGGGATATTAGAGTGGTGTAAATGACGCTGGATTCTTTGATTCCCCCTTAAGAAGGCGATCTTAGGTTGGCTAATTGTGGGATCTTTGATCGTCCACTGCCTTCAGGCAAGAATTTGAAATACACTTTAAACCAGGTTGATGGTACTTTCCATGATTTACTTTAAAAAGTAGCGACTGTTGCTACAAACAGGCACTAATGAACTTCGGGTCAAGCGAGTGACCCGACTCTAACCTCTACCAGGCTTCGGGAGGCAGCTGGAAAGAGTAGAAATCGGCCAAATAGAGAGAGATAATATGCCGGGGGAGTTGGTCCGCTAGCTATAGAGAGTACGTTTTGGGTCCGGCAAAATGTACTCTCTAGCGGATCAACTCCTCTGGTATTTAAACTTTCTATTTGGCCAATTTCTACTCTTTCCAGCCGCCTCCCGAAGCCTGGTAGAGGCTAACCCGGCACTGCTAAAAGGCAGCACAATTAAGGTGTTGTGAAACCGTACGGAACAATGGACTGTTTATGTAGGAGCGTCCATGCGGGTTGTTGGGGAGAGAAACATTTAAAAGGAATCCCCCCACTTGCTTGAGAATGGAGAAACAGTGTAGCCACTCTGGGGTAATGTAAACTTAGGGTCTGCATGGGGGGATTCCAAAAACTCTTGACGGTAAACTGACGCGTATTTAAAGACACTAGTGCGTCTGATACGAAGAATTTGTCGATTTAACGATGATAACAAGTAACGTGTAACGTGGAATCAAAGCGACCAGTCAAATGATGATAGTAATAATAATGGTAGAAATAATATATTTGCTACAAAACTATGCCCTTAGGCATGAATTAAGAGATAAATGACATCAATCCTGAATTTATTTCTGCTTAAGCTATCTAAAATACCATTGACGAATAATTTACCGATAACGCGAGCAGACCGACTAGGATTAACGTTGAATCTGATCTTGAAGTAATAATAGCTTACTACACCTCACGGAAAACGCCATGCAGACCCTCCAGACCCCCTTTAGACCTTGGACCTGACGTCACAACGCGTGATAGAACCCATGTGGTACTTTGAAGTGCTGAGAACCGGGAGGGTTAAAACAACAAAAACACTGCATTGAGAGAGCGAGGCCGCTACATGCACGGTGAATGGGGGATACCGAGTAGTATTTTCTCCGTAAACACTAAAACAGGTGCAGACAATAGCGCTGTCCGTCGGGTGCTTGACGTAAGTCTGGTTGTCATTTTGTCGGTTGTATCGCAGTTCACTGTTCGTATATCCTTGGTACAATGCACCTGTAAATGCTTCTAGTAATGTATAGTCTGTCTTCTCTACCGAGAACAGTGGAAGGTCTTCAGTGGGCTAAACTCGTTCTTTAGTGTGTGTGTCTTAGACTCTACCAGGCTTCAGAAGCGACTGGAAAGAATAGAATTTGACATAACATGCCAAAGGAGTTGGTCTGCTAGCTATAGTACAGTTTTCTGGTGCGGCACACTTTGCTCTCTTGCGGACCAATCCCCAGGCATGTTATATCTCTATTTGGCCAAATTCTACTCTTTCCAGCCGCCTCCCGAAGCCTGGTAGGGGCTATATGTGTTTGACCATTTCTTGTCTTTCAGTCTAATCGTCAGTTATTAGTCCGGGAACACTTTAGAGAAGAAGAAGAAGACCGAAGATGATTTCGGGACTTCTTGCCGGGTGTCTGGTGTTGGTGCTGGTCGCCATCTTGGTGCAGGCCGTCAGCAGGAAACGGTAGGTTTGTTTGTTTGCAAATCGTTACGACTTGAGCGGAAGAAACAATATTGATTTAAAACTATTGATACAGCGCTAGCCTCGTTATTAAGCCCCGTGGAAGTACCTACGATGTTTTTACTGCAATGTTCGTCTTAGGTTTGAGAAGAAATGGGTGCAATACGTTTCATCGGCTCAAAACTACGACACACGGAAAGACCGATATCGTTGAATCTAGGGCAGACAGTACAATTACCTTTGCCCATAGAAGCCTATGGTAAACTACACTAAAACAAGTCCCAATGAAAGTACTTTCTATAATTTCAATGTCAAAAATTATTCTGCACCAGAGAGCCACATGGGTAGGTCTGCTTCCA
>NW_017802663.1:0-4262 GCF_001625305.1 Branchiostoma belcheri | reverse complement strand
TTTTAGGACGCTTTCTAATATTCTTTAAATGAAGCGACTGTTCGCCTGCCTCTCTCAGAATGGAACTAAATTCAGACACTTGTTGTTCAATTTCTGTGGCAGTGTTAGTGCAGCCTGGACCATTGAAAGAAAGAGTCTGTAGTCTTTTGACAAAGCCGGGCTGGCTAAGGGAATGGATGAATTTCTCGGCAGACTTTTCATTCCAATGGAATTGTTTGGGAGAGGCATAGAATTTGAGCTTTTTTGTTTTGCTTGATTGGGGTGTTTTGTTGAATTTGAATAGATCAGGGTCGAAATCATGCAGTGGTCGGAGAATACCGTTAATGGATTTACACGGAAAGACAAAATTTGTGAGACTAAGGGCTGACTGCAGATCATGTAGTCGACAGTGCTGCTGCCTCGTGGTTGATGGCATGTAAATTTACCTTGTAAATCGCCAACTACCCTTCCGTTTAGTATTCTAAGGTTTGCTTGGATGCAGAGATTAGCTATGTGTCCACCGAATTTGTTTGGTGGGGCTTTATCTACGTGTTGTCTATCTGTGGAATAAGGAAAGGTATTTACATCGCTGTCTTCAGAGATGTTATCGTCTACATAATCGCGTAGATTTCCAAGACGCGCGTTTAAGTCACCACCAAGTAGGATAAATCCATGCGAACTGTACTTTGATATTTCGTTTTCTAGTATTTCTAAAGTGTGGTTCTCTGAGTATTTGTGCGTAGTCGATGCACTGGGGCTAATATAAGTCGAACAAATAAACAAATCTTTTGATAGACCTAGCAATTGTCTGTCTATCTGTACCCACAGAACATCTGTTGATTTGGACTGTACTTTCTTTATGTAGTTTTTGTATTCATTTTTGTAGAAGAAGATTATCCCCCCAGATGAGCGCTTCGCACGCTTGGTCTTTTGTCTGTGCTGGTGAAAGTAACTATAATTAGGGATGTTAATTTCAGTGTTGTTAGAACTCCAGGTCTCCAGGAGCGAGAAGAAGTCGAATTTGTTTACATAAGATACAAAATCTAAATCGTCTAATTTGGATCCTAACCCATGCACGTTCCAAACTCCAAAGCTTTTGCTTCTGGTGCCTGAAATTTTCATCCTGTTGACAAATACAACGTTTTTATCAAAGTGATTCCACAAGTTGTGTCTTTACCTTAGATCCTAATCATATCTAACTCATCAAGATGTAAAAAGAGAGGGAAAAAAAATCATCAAATCATCATAGCTAAAATGTTGGTTTAAGTAAAAGCTCCTTGGTTTGACCAAGTAATAGAAACATAATCTTTACTAAATTCATAAATTGGTATTCTATCCTATGCGTATTGTAACTTAGAAGTGCCAAGAAATAATTTGTCCTAGTAATGATAGATAAAAATTTCCTTATCGTATGAAAGGGATATGGTATCAGTGTTCCTACCACAAGTTACTAGTAACTAGTAACCATCGGTGAAAACATCATGGCAGGATGCCAGGGCCAAGGAGAGTTCATTCGCGTATGCGGGCCGGATACCGGGGCAGGAGGTGGCAGGAATCCCCACGGTGCAGGAGGCAGGTTGAACAGGGGAGGGCTTCCCCAGGGTCCCGCAGGCTGTCTCGGCTGGACGGGTGGGCTTCCCCAGGGTCCCGCAGGCTGTCTCGGCTGGGCGGGTGGGCTTCCCCAGGGCCCCGCAGGCTGTCTCGGCTGGACGGGTGACCGTGCAGGGGGAGGTCCGTGCGACGTTGTCGGATGACCTGTCGGTGCCGGACGGTCCAAGAACGCAGGACTTCCACACGGGGGCTGACCTTGGTTTTGTGGAGGTCCTGGGGGAGGGGGGTTTCTCGGTACAGCTGGTGCATCTGTGGTCCTTTGTACTGAGAATTGTTCTCTTCTCTTAGGATCAGGACAGTTCCTCTTGGAACACTGACCAGTTACACGCGCTTGGTCGAGCGTTGGGAACTCTCGCTCGTAGGTAGGGGAATAGGAAGACATGAAAGCGGTAGGATCGCGACCTTGACCATCCCTACGTCCCTGATTGTGTGTTCTGGGGGGTCTTGACGACTCAGGGCGGTTATGAGTAGAGGGTTGGTTGGGACTAGCAGCCCTGCTGACGTACTGACCTAGGCCTATCATCGGGTTTACTGTCCTTTTAATGTTGGCCGCTAACACCCGTAGCCCGAATCGGTTTAAGTGATAGCCGTCATTGTTGTATAACCGCCACTTTATCGATCCCATGTCTGCTAGATTGTTGTTGTCGATGACGTGCACATACTGGATTTCTTCAGAAATGTCCTTCATCCAGGAGTTCACACTATCCCCTATCTGTTGGAGAACGGGGTCGTCTCTGGGCGGGATGGAGGATAGGACGAGTTGTGTTCTCGGGTACTTTTCATGTGCGGTGTGTATCAGCTTACGGTAGCGATCAGTAACTGATGTCGCGTCACGAGTCTCCCTTGCGTCGTTAGTACCGACATGAAACAAGAGCACCTTAGGGTCGGGCATGGTTGATTGTTGTACATGTTCTGTTGCTTCTGTTATTGTAAACGTTACTTCTCGTTTCGCACTTTTGTTCGGGTACAGGACGTCCATTTTAATACCCTTTGTGTTGGAGTCCCCTAGGATGAGTACGTCTGGTCCCACGTCTGGCGGCAAGTCTTTGTCTCGTTGACTTGTTGTCTCTGTTGTTTTGTCTTGTAGATTGTTGTTGGTATTGGCCATGCGTGTGGTCTTCTTTGACCCAGGTTTAGCATTCTGATCATGGCGCCTCGCACTTGTGTTCGAAGTGTCGGTACCTGTGTCTACGGTAGACACTTCATTGTCATTCTCCAGCACCTGGTATCTGTTTTGCACACTGATTGTTGCCAGTTCACGTAGTAGCTTTTCTGAGCGTTCTGAGGACTCAATAGATGTTTGGGTCTCTGTTGATTTTAAACAGACAGTTGTTTGTGATCTGTCGACAGCGCTAGCTAGTTTGTCAAACTTTAGCTGGAGTGAATCGACCTGTTTTTGTAGTTCATTCTTGGCCTTTGTCAGTTGCGCGATCTCGTCTTGCAGCTTCTTTTTGTCGGTGGATGACAAATTATTACACATCTGAGTTTTCATCGTGTTTTCAAGTGCATTCATTCTTTGCAACATGGTGGACTCGACTGACTTTCTGTCTGAAATCGAGCTGATAAGACAGGTTTCCAGTTTGTTGACACTTTCTTGTAAAACAGACAAATCGGAACAACTACACGGGTCCTTTTTGTTCGCACTATTGTCTGATACACTTTCTCTCGATTCCTCGTTGTCTTCGTCAAACAAGGTTTCCGATACATCTTCGCCTGTTTCGTTGCTGTTTTCATCAAACAGTACTTTTGGGACAGTAGTGCATGTGGTGCACACGTCTGATGTCATAGGTTGACCACAAGTTGGACACAGTGAGAGTACGTCAGATGAATCTTCTGTAGCTACTGAGTCAGACGCTGTCGGCGCATGTTGAGCTGTGTTACTGATTTTCTCTTTCAGCACTGGGAATACCTCGGAAAACCACAGGAGATAGGCAGAGCCTTGTATCAACAGTTTCTGTGTGGTTTCGTAGACTTTGACGCTTACAGTGCCGAAAGCAAGCCCGGTTTTGACATCAACAAACGAAGTTTTGATCTGGTAGCCGTTTTTCCCTCCGTTTGTCGCTGGAGTGTCATGATGTTCTTGGCATGATTCAAGCCATGACTTTGCAAGGTTCTTCGGAAGGAAAACTGTGATACTCTGTTCATTTTCCTTTACATGATATTCTGCCGTGCGTTTCAGTTCTTTTCGGGTGACCTTTGGAGTCTCCGGTATATTGTGACTGTTGTCGTACGATTGTCTACGCGACGCGTCAGAGAGAACAGAAAATGCCCTGCTTACCGAGCGGTACTTGGCGTCTGCTTCCTTGAATGCGCTGGTCTTACGGCTGTTCTTCGAGGCTTTTTCGTATATGGTGACCTCCTTCTTGTAGGCGTCCAGGATTTCGTCTCGGGTAGCCGTCGGCGTCAGCCCCAGATAGGCATAGAGGTCTCCGTGAACGTCCGCCATGATGTCCAAACTCCGCGTCGGCTTGGGTTTTCCGCTAAATCTGGATCTGCCGAATTACTCTTGCAATCGAGGTCTAAGTTAGCTAAAAACGATCTAAATGAATAGAACTATCTTTAAGAAGTTCCAGGGAGTAAAATATTGAATAGATTCCAAGGTAAAGACGCAATAGAAAAACTTTTAGCAGGAGCGTATGACGGTCGTGACCGTCACCGCCGCCATCTTGGAT
>NW_017802662.1:0-4268 GCF_001625305.1 Branchiostoma belcheri | reverse complement strand
GCGACCAGGTACACTTGTACGGATTCTACCCGTTTGACAAGGATGAAAAGGGGCGAGATATAAAGTACCATTACTTTGGTGAATTAAAAAACAGTACTCGCAACCACAACATGACTGAAGAGTACCGGGCGTTTCAGAGGCTCCACCAGCGGAAAGCTCTGGTACTGCACACAGAGCCTTGTGATAATGTCAAGCTCTAAACAATAATCAGTCGTCAATGTTTAGATATTATATAGCCACATTTTTACATCCTTGATATATATATGCATGTATAAATTTGATGTTTTTTATGTTTACAGAAGGAAAGCATATTGTTTTTGCTCAGTTTCTTCTTCTTCTCCAAACAGTGACCTCAATGACCTCAACCATTGATATGTCTGTCACCATGGTAACTAGTGTTGGGTTACATCATGTTGCAATTTTATAGTAGGAAGGATTTAGACTCCTGTCTGACCATATATATGGCTGTATTTGAGTGAGAATTAACAGTGCAGACCATATGCGAAGGTAAACATGATGCATTTGACCTTTCTAGTTTTAAATCAGATTTGTAACAATTACTGATTGTTTACCCCATAGAGTTATCCATAGCTGCAGTATAGCATGTCGTTCAGTACTTACATGTAGTTCACGGCAGACAATTGTGCATTGAAACAACAATAGTACCACAATGGCTGAACTCATGAAAAGGGAAAATAATGTGTGTGTTATAATATATAAGCATTAATAATCCGGTAATCATAGTACTGACCAAAGCGTGTATGTAAACATTTAACCTTTAGCTTACGGCTATAGCTTGTAATTTTTACAGATTTGTTAGCACTTCAAACCTGTATCTTGTTATATTTACTAGAGTCTGACCATGACTTCTTCACCCATTGCCTCCGTGGAAAGCGTACAACAGAACGATTCTAATGTTTCGTGAATAAACAAACATACTTTGAGGCTCAAACAAACAAACTGACAGTAAACAGCATTTCCCATTGCCGTTCCTTGAGTAAAGTTATTTTTTTCAAACCAACTCCGTGAAAATTCTCCGGATTTTTTTCGGTGGCTTTGTTCCTGCTTCAGTCAATAATAATAACTTTATTGCACAACAGTTGTACATTGTGCAAAGTATGGCAAAACTTATCTATAAACTTAACTATGGACTAAACTAACTAATACAGGAGTTTGTGGCTGATATAGGATGTGAATGAACTTTTACAATATTGGAGGAATTTCTTATGTCTAGACATTGTTTGATATACATTCCTATATCTACCATACATGAGTTATCACAGGTCATTATTATCTTAAATTTAGTCTACTTAAATCCATCGATGTAAATTCTGGTACATATGACGATAGTTCCGTATTTAATTGAATTGCGTACATCAACATACTTAGGACATTCCATCAAAAAGTGATACTCATTCTCAACTAGTTCTGGGCAGAATGGACAAACCCTCTGGTCAATAGGAAGCCTTTGAAATCTTCCGGTTTCTATACTGAGTTTGTGACATCCAATTCTGAGTTTTGTGATTGCTCGACGTATGTCAAAGCTCCTTATGTTAGAAAGGTAATTTTCTTGCTTGTAATTCTTGTCTAAGGTGGAAAGGAAAGATAATTTNATATGACGATAGTTTCGTATTTAATGAATTGCGTACATCAACATACTTAGGACATTCCATCAAAAAGTGATACTCATTCTCAACTAG
Organism: Branchiostoma belcheri; assembly: GCF_001625305.1. Classification (NCBI taxonomy): domain Eukaryota; kingdom Metazoa; phylum Chordata; class Leptocardii; order Amphioxiformes; family Branchiostomatidae; genus Branchiostoma; species Branchiostoma belcheri. The sequence continues at coordinate 2,568 of NW_017802662.1, read as the reverse complement.
TTCTGGGCAGAATGGACAAACCCTCTGGTCAATAGGAAGCCTTTGAAATCTTCCGGTTTCTATACTGAGTTTGTGACATCCAATTCTGAGTTTTGTGATTGCTCGACGTATGTCAAAGCTCCTTATGTTAGAAAGGTAATTTTCTTGCTTGTAATTCTTGTCTAAGGTGGAAAGGAAAGATAATTTAGAATTGTTTCGAATGGCACAATGCCAGTTTTGTATATAGATATCTTGTAAACGTTGCTTCAGCTGAGTAGTAATCATAACTGACCCTAAACGCACAAAGGTTGGACACGCAATCCAATCATGTCTACAAGGACGTTCAAACAACTACCAGTATAACTAGCTTAATACTATAGTACAAATGTACTAGCTGAAGTGCACTATGAACTATGTAACACCTTTAGTGCACTATGTACCGAGTAACATCAAGCGTCAGTGCACAGTAAACCAGTCAGAATTGCCCTGATGAAGATGACAAACGGTCATCGAAACGTCGGCTAGTGAAAAATAAATAGTTGTGATAAAAAGAACTTTGCTATTCAGTCGTTTACCAACCTAATGAAAGTATTAACTACCAGTATAGCTGTCTACTCGTTGTACTGTCTGACTATTTAGCCACGACTAAGTCCTTGTCTTATAAGGTATAGCCGAAAGGGAACATCCGTGTTTTAGAGCAACAGTTAAGACTTCGTTTGTCCTAATAGTGCACAATATATACATGTAACAGTTATAGCTGAACTTCGCTGAATGGAGTCATGTCTCTGTTTCTACTGACTTGCCTCTTGGACCAAACCATTACTTTGGGGGAGTACTATACTGTATCAATCTCTATTCACACGCAAACCATGCCACATTCCAAGCACATACAATCCTTAAACCCTTTTTAGCATGTACCCCCCCCCCCCCAAAGTGATCTTTTTTTCAGGTTAGGTGAAACTACCCCCTACAAGTAATATACTCCCCTCCGCAAGGTGTGTTGTTAACACCCAACAGCCGCCAAGCCACGTACTAAATCATGGAACGGACTACTTTCTCTCGCGGAAGGAAAATAAAACTGCCTCGAACTCTCGACGTGGCTTGGCGGCTGCCAAAACGCAAAACGAACATGGCGCGCAGAAGAACGTGTGTTCTGTTCCTAGCCTGTGGATTATTCTTTTCGTCGACTTTCTTCTTTTTACTTGGCACGAAGGCCTGGCAGAATCACCGCTACGTTTCATTTCAACCAGGTCTGAACATGAGAACGCCGACAAAGGCAGTTTCGTCTGAAAACAGGTGGGTTTTAGTACGAGGAAACACCTGTTGGTTTTAAGCTTGATTTACCTTAACTACGTAGCATGGCGACCTTTGGGAAAGGGTTACATTCACACGAGCCGTATGGATAGTGCTGGTAACTCGTAGTTACTGAAAAACATTGACCACTCACTTTGGGGGCGAATTAGGAAAGGTTAGAAATGTTTGAATCATTTTGGGCAAGGACAAGGGTAAATTTTCTTGCGGCTGGCTCTTTCCGTTGAGCTTTGTTTTTCTTGTGCTAGCCAACGCGGTAACTGAGTAACGCACATAACAACTCACCTAAATTCAAACTTATGGGCACTGTAGCCTCTACCAGGCTTCGGGAGGCGGCTGGAAAGAGTAGAAATCGGCCAAATACATAGTAGAGAGATAACATGCCAGGGGAGTTGGTCCGGTAGAGAGAACTGTTTGCCGCACTCCGAAGCCTGGTAGAGGTAGAGGCTAGGGGCACTGCGCAATCCATTCACACGTACAAGGTTACATTACAAGGACAGCCGAACAAATAAATAGCCCGCTACTAGTTTTACTGCCCTTAGGCAGCGACAACGGCTTTGTAACAAAGCCCTGTTGCTGCACTCGTGTGTTTAAGACCAGCGCCAAAGGGATTGTGTATCCCGGCCCGGTTCCCATTCCACTTGTATTTACGTGACGCCCGCAGCATCGCAAAGTAAAATCAGTATGTTCCTATTCACACAGAGCCAACTCACTGAGAACACACGAGACTCCGGCAGTGAATATCGCTACATCACAAGTTGAACTGATAAGGTACATTTATTTTCTTTCTCACAGAATTATGGCATGATTTTCCTTTGTATTTTAACGCTGCAAAACATAGTTCAGGAAGCAAATAACCTGGACTGCAGTTGTCAAGGTTAGAAAACACTGAACTTTTTTATTGACTGTCCGAGTTAAACGCAGCAATAAGACTTCTGTAAATACTAGATTTCTTAATAAAAAAAAGTATAATTGTATCAACTTGAAATCGAGTTTGGAAACAGGGAGCAGTTATACTATGTTCAGCATGCAAAAGGTTCTGTTTTTTTATTCAGTATTAGCAAGATACTCTAGTCAACATTGCTCTTCCCTGAATTGGATTTTTTTTGTTTAACCCTATTGAGGCCCGGGGGGGAGGGTGGCTTTCGAGGCCCGCGCGCAATTTCATCTCGGATAGCGCCTGAACAGCTTGCACTAGAACCGTCATATTTGGTGACTTTTCCTAAAACATATCTGTCAACAATTTCCTATTAATTAGATAAGTTCCTGATTTTTTGT
>NW_017802661.1:2547-4232 GCF_001625305.1 Branchiostoma belcheri | reverse complement strand
CATTTTATCTTTAATGTGGCAGTCTTAGGGAAAGTGAAGGAATTATATGTCAAGAGTTGAAGTTATTCCTATGGCCTTACCCATCTTCTGTTTCAGTGCATCCATCTGCCTCTCCAGTTCCTCAGCCCTGTTCTTGGTGGTGTCTGCGTTGTTGTCCACAGACTCACCATTGTTCTTTACACGCTCAGCCTGGAGAAGGCACAGCTCTCTTCAATTTTTCTCCAAGTAAGACTCACTATATACTCAGCATGAGTAAATCTTATACATCACAAAATACAATGACAAAATTTGGTAAGAAAAAGATGATGTATTGCAATATGTATAAATTATGTATTTTAGATGCATGTTTTTCAAAGATAAGATTGACAGAATAGCTTGCAAAATGCAAATTAAAAGTGAACCTCAATAAAAGTGAAACTCATCTACCCACCTTAGGGATGAGGGGCGTGGCATCCTGCTCATCAGCCTGCTTGATTGCATCTCTGAGTTTGTCCATGTCAGGGGATGACCATGACTTGATCTGGTCCTATGGCAGAAAATGCAGAAATTTATTGTTTCTTTCTTTCATCACTCTCAAGATGTGTGTTTACCAGTTACTAAATTAAAGGAGTCTTTTAAAATAGCTGATAGAATCAGATGTTGATGCAATGGCCTTCTGCAAAATTTTACAAGTCATGAGAGCACACTACAGTACATGTAGGCTTACTGCAATACATTGTTATATGATATTTCTATTTCCTTACTTTCAAATCATTGATACGTTGTGCCAGCTGCTCCAGCCGCTCCTTAGCATTCCCAGGAGCCCCCGTCGGACCCTCTCCAGGCCGGATCTTCCCCATCTCCTCCTGTATGTCTGCCAGCATGGCATCCAGAAGTTTGGTCAGCAGGTCACAGTCTTCCTCCGCAAGGCCATTGGTGCAGTCCAGAATATCTGGCGCTGGGAATGAATTATTTTATAACTTATATAAGATATAAGAGGAGAACTGGCTCAGTAAATGATTGTTCAAGAACAGGACCATAAAAAAAACGGAATCCAAATGCAAGATGGTACTTTCATACACAGGGCTCGAAATTAACATTGTCCCAGTGTCAAATGACACTAAATTTTCAGCTTGGGACAATTCAAATTACATTTCGGGACAATTTTGGGGCAACTGAGACCATCCAAGTCATTTAGAAATGCAATCCATCCATGCAGCCCATAATATTCAAATTTATGTTCAAACATTTAAATTTGACCAATCAGGGATTCTAGGGGGGCCTCAAAGATGGTGCCATGCCCATGATACATGTACTATCATGTTGTACAAATTCAGTTGTCGTTGTTTTCTTATTGTTGTCATAAACTTATTTCCTGAAAAGCAGGCTGTGACAGTCCATCCTCAGTTCGGGACAATTGAAATCTATGTTTGGGACAATTCTGGGACAATAGTATGAACAGTTAATTTTGAGGCCTGATAAATAAATAAACATCACAAACTTGATACCTGCACATCTCATCTTGCTATGCACCTGGGCAAGTAGTAGAAATACTCGCATGCAAACAAACAAAACAATGTACACATATGTACAAACATACATAAACACACACACACACACACATAACCTACCATCGAATTCTGGAAAGTAGTCTACTAGATGTGAGTACATAATTTTCTCCTCCAACAACACACACACACACACAC
>NW_017802661.1:0-2527 GCF_001625305.1 Branchiostoma belcheri | reverse complement strand
CTGTTCCATCTTGAAGCCAACCCTGCAAAGAGGAGTTCATTTTTACCATGATATAACCGTTGCTCTGAATCAGACTGATAACAGAGCATGATGGTATTACTGGACAGGTATGGTTTCAGGTACTGAAGCAATGAACTTAGTGTTCATGTACTTCAGTCAGCTAAAGAAATACAACTGTAACTAAACAGCCTTCCAAAAATATGATAACAATTCAATTAGTTGGAGTAAGATATATTACTGAACTTTTTTTCTAGTTCAGGTTCTTTTTTTTTTAGTTCAGGTTCTCTATGAGCACTGAGGGCAACAGCCATCACATATAGAATCATGACCTGTTTTGAGACTCAACATTTAGGTCACAATAAGAGTAGGTTTTTGCTTGAGCAGGGCCTACCAAACGACAAATGTCCATTCCCTGGTCCCAGGCGTGGAGTAGATCTTCCCACTGAGCCACGCGAGCGTCAAACTTGTTACACTCTGCTGCTGCCGCCCTGAAGGTCAGGTTATACTGGCCCTGGGATCCCGGTAACAGGAAGGTAGACCCTGCAAACAGCACAGAAAAACAAGAAATCAGAAGTTTTATACATCTGGAAAATAGCAATCCTCAGTTCCTATGTGACTTTATCCTACTGGCTCCTAGCCAGATTCTAAGACCTTTTGGGAGGACCCTCCCATTCTTCACTGCATGCTGTAAGCTCTGACAGACAGACAGACAACCCATATACACTCAGCCACCCAAAACAATACTTCTGTACACATAAAAAATCAGACAACTTTGAAGAGTTGGTTGTTTAGAGATGAAAGGTAACACCTACTACAGTGGTCCTCATCACTGTTGTCTCCACAGTTGTTGACACCATTACAGAGAGCCCAGCGGGGCACACACAACCCATTGTCACAGGGGAACTGTTTGTATGCTTCACAGTCTGAAAGTAAGCACACACAATGTTAATACATTACTTACATGTACTTGAAATTGTTGCTTCTTCACAGACATTTGATAGTAGTAATACCAGATCTAGAGCATTACACGCTTTTCTATCAGACAGGTTTGAACACCAAAGACAAAACAAATAGCTAACTTAAAAAGTTTCAAATTTAAGTTAAAGTTTACATTTAACATCCTTGTACCATGTTTGATTTTCTGAGGTTTTCACAATATTCACTAGCAATAAAATTCAACCTCTCTACAAGCTTCCATAAACTTTATCATCAGATTGTGCTTAAAAAAAAGACTCTATGAATGGACTGTACCAAGCTTGTTGCTGTTGATAGGGGTGCACCAGATGTCGTGTTTCTCAGAGAACTCGATGCTGCCCCCGTGAACCACGCCCACATCAGGGCAGTTCTCCCTGGCAGTGTGGATGGGATGGGCTACTGTAGCATCGTTCATCCAGCCAAGACTGGAAGGTAAAACAGTTTACTGTAAATTCCTTTATTTTTGGAGGGATTTACATGTACATGTAAGTCTACTTACAGTATAGCACAAGTGTCAGCTGTTAAAATAAAAAAGAAATTAACACATTTCCAAAGGAATATCAAAACAACTTGGTGAGACATGTTAGTCATCAATACATAAGATACACAAGTGAAGTTAATATCATTAGAGTTCATCTGTGTTGGTGAGCTCTAGGTGCAAACATTCTTTCTTTAAACATGTGAAGTTAATGTCTTCCTCAGTGTGCACTGCCAGTGTCCTGATTCTCTAGTGACTAAGTAACACTGATGCTGCAAAAAATGATATAAATGGAAAAAAAGAATTACATAATTTTACAGTAACAATATCCACACCAGTGAGGACATGTTAGTACCCTGAGACAGCAGACTTACCGGCAGATATCTAGACCCTCCACAAATGTGTCCCTGAGCTCCTCCCAGGCGGCCACCCTGGCGTTGTACTTGGCGCAGGCCTCGGGAGCGTCCAGGAACGTGACGGACTGTTCTCCCTCCTCGCCTTCAACCAGGAACACCATCTGTTCTCCACCTGTGGGAGGAAACTGTTGTGTGAGAAACCATTTCACATTGTATTAGATACTAACTTGATTACCCTAAAATCTGTCATCGCGTACTATTAAAAACTGAAGACTTATGTGGAAGTACACTTTGAGGTACAATGTATTTACTTCCTGAACGAATGGAAATGTTAACAACAAAGTTGTCTTTATCAATTCCAAAATCTTACATGCAGGCACCTGTAAACAACAGCTTGACAAGAGAAGAAGTGTTAATGGTAACTTACTGTTATGCAATGGTACAATGTGTGTAAAACAATTATGTTAATGAACATGTAACAGTGCAGGCAACGATGTTTCCTTTTTCTCCTTTATTCACCTATTCACTAATTACCTTCGCCAAGAAGGTTATGTTTTCAGTAGCGTTTGTCTGTGGGTATGTGTGTGTGTGTGTGTGTGGTTTAGCAAGATAACTCGAGAAGCAGTTGATGGATTGGAATGAAACTTGGTAGGTAGGTAGGTCTTAATGAGACCTAGAAATGATTAGATTTTGGGCCCCCTGGTGGCTTTCCTAGGTA
>NW_017802660.1:0-4287 GCF_001625305.1 Branchiostoma belcheri | reverse complement strand
GGATTACACAAAAGAAGAGTGTGACGACAAAGAAACAGGTATGGCAAATGCAACGACAACACTGTCGACAGTCGCGGAAGAACTTCGGGAACTGGACCTGATATTTAGGAGTGGATCTGATCTGGATTTTGTTGAGAAGGGATACGGACGTAAACTAATTCAAGGCTTGAGTACTCAAAACAACATTTTGGAGTGTGAGGCCTTGAAAAGTCTAGGAGATCTGTACCTGCAGAAAGCTAAGATGAACGATAATAAAGTAGAGAACTTCTACAAAGCATGTTCACTCTACACAGAACTCTTACAATACTACAAAATTAACGAGGAGAAGCAAGTTCTTCAACGTCGAATCAGTTATGCAGAGAAATGTACGAAACTGGTACATAATCAACTTGCTCCCAGAAATTCAGGCAATACGACATTGGCTGTATCCATGACATTGCATGGCATAACAGAGAAGACAAGGATTAAAAGACACGGTATGATGCCATTGGTTGAAAGTTATACAGAATCCTTTGTAAACGCTATCGTGGAAAGAAATCAACGTCTGCAAACAGAATCGTTAAAGAGTATCGGAGATCTGTACCTAGAAAAGGGAAGGGTTGGTAAGGACGAGGCAGTCTTCACGAAATCAGCCGGTCTGTACCGAGCGGCGCTGGACCGCTGTGAAGATTCAGACGGCAGAGAAACTCTGAAGCATCGCATCAAGTACGCGGAGAAAGTACGAGAAGTAGAAACAAGGGTAGGAATCTGACCTCTTTTCCTTTTTCGGCTTTACATACTATATATTGACATATTTTCCATAGATGGATCGTCAAACTTGTTCAAGTGGAAAAGTTGCTGCAAAATATTATATCTTTTGACTTTATTTTTAAATCATTGATTTACATATATTGTTGAATTGTTGGTTAAATATTTATTGCTAATTAAAAGACTCACATGTCATTATGTATTTGACGAAATTGTTCTAGAAAGAATTGTGCTTTTAGTTCTTCTTAAACTATCCCCCTTCCGCTTCACAGAAAGCCAGGAAACGCCTGAAAACAGGCCCATCACTGAAGAAAGTTGGAAGTGACAACTGCCTCACGTCTCCTCCCATGTCGTACGAACAGCACATACAGAAGGGCTGCAGGGCTCTGCAGGCAGGGGACCTGGACACGGCAGAACACAACTTTGCAGCTGCACTCAAGGTCGTCCATGTGAAAGGTATGTCTTTGAAAATACATGTCTAGAATCGATGCCCCTTGGTGCAGCAAGACAAGACTAGGAAATGTTATTTTTGGTCGTTAGTAATTGACATGGCAAACAAACGTACAGTAGACTGCAGTTTCGCAACCTCACCCGACCTCACAGCTTCAACAAAGGATGTTGCAAAGAAAATATCATGAAGGTTTTACAATTAAGCCCCTTATCTGCACAAACTATTTCTTAGTGATCGTCTTAACCCAAAGAGGCGAAGGCTACTGTAGCATGTTCTTATCTAATTATCGCAAAAGCAAAATAGGCCATGGTTTACGCCTAAACGCCGCATCCCAATCATTGACTGCAATAGAATTTCCTGATACTATGCAAATGAGGTTTTCATTTACATGTTTCATATGGTGTTACTTTTTTTTTCAGTTTAACATGTTTCACATTTTGGATCGCACTGCAAAATCCTGTCTACTATACTATTAATTATACTTAAATTAGCATTTAATTATGTCAATTATCACTAAAGCTATCGACATACAAAATATTAATTTCCTGATTAACTTTCCTTAAAGTCCTGATCATAAATTCATTAATTCAGCCTCCAAAACAATTCCCAACCCACTTCTCAATCAGTCTCTTCGCGCAGTTCCGAAAAAATCTCCTACGGGGCTTAAGCCTACGCAGCATTTTGGACATCGTAACCATATAAATTCAAGATTACGAGGGATCAAAGACAAAAGTCATGTTGTAGTACGCTAGGGGACTCATATACTATCGATTCTTCAGTTTGTCAAAACCTACCAATATTGTAAAGATCAATCCACAACTTCTCCAGTCATCCTGCTTATAAATAGAACACAAACGTAGCCCGGAAAACGTATCCTGGTCAGCGAAGGTAACAACTTGCAATTTTTGTTTTAAACAGAATCAAATACAGGTCAGCACTGGAAAGAAGTAGAGCCCATTTGCAAATTGACCGATGTCTACCTGAAGAGAGGAATGCAGTCCAAAGACGGAGGTGATTTCACCAAGGCTACAGCACTCTGTAATGCAGCACTGGTGAGATCCAGGGAAGAAGACAGAGAAGATATCGAGCAAACGATTCATACGATAACTCAATCGTTTGTTAAGCACGTCTTAGGTTTGAAATTAACGGTACCATGCGATGACATAAAGAAACACAAATCACAGTTATCGGAATGTCGTGACTATGTGGCAGAGGAGATGAAAAGAATTGAGAAACGTGTAGATCCTTACTGCCTTGATGAAGATGACCCAAGTATTATTGAAGTAGAGAGGAAGAGAGCAGAAGCAATCAAAGCATTGTTTGACACTATTGTTCATCAAAGAAGAACATTCATAGCCAGCCTTGTAGGTGAGTGCATACAGGTAATGGGCCCCCCTCCTTGTAAGTACGCCATGATAGGACTGGGTTCACATGCCACAGGGCTGGTAACGCCCACTGCACGAAAAGTGGGATTTACCACCAAGGTAAATGTGATGTAAAGCCGGGTAAAGGTTACATTTACCAGTGATTTACCAACATTTACCCGTCGGTAAATGTGCAAATTTACCCGGTATTTACCTGCATGGTATAGGTGGTAATGTTTGCCTTATTTACCTACATTTACCGGTTTCGTGTAAATACGTATTTAGCGAGATTTAACGTGCGCGGTATTTCTCACATATATTTACCGAGATTTACCATATGGGGTATTTTTCACATGCATTTCAGGCATTTACCGAGATTTACCATATGGGGTATTTCTCATTTCAGGTATTTACCGAGATTTACCGAGCATGGTATTTCTGACATTTAGTTGAATTTACCCGTATTTACGCGTACATGCCCTTACCAGAACGTCTTGCCATATTTACCCCCCTTTACCCATATTTCCTTAATTACGTTGTATCACTCCCCTGAATTACATACAAGCACAGGAAATGGGTTCTGGGCAGAACTCAGAAATATTTATTTAAAAAGCATACAAATTAAACATAAATTGGCAGTTACCTTTTCTAAAAGGTATGCAAATAAGCATTACATACAAGTAAGTAAAAGTTATACGTACAAGTTATGCACTTTTTTCTTATAATGTTCAAATGATCAATGACCACCTGTGTTGTACTAACAACACTCAAAGACATATACATACACATACAACATAATAATAATAATAAATACAAGCAGCATTTCTCATGAACACACAGAATATCAGCAGACACAATCTAAATATATTATAAATATTATAATTCTGTACTAACACACAGCCTTTGAGAAACTAATACATTTGGTTTAACATGTACCAGGAAAAGTTGTCACATGTTCTATGGAAAATCCATACCAACTTGTCACCCTTAACATGTCATTATATCCCACATGATAAAAAGCTTGAAAACTATTCAAAGAAACATTGACATAACAAGGAAATTACAAAACTGGCTTGTGATACATTTTGTATATGGGTTGACATTCAGTGGAGCTTACAAAGCCTTGCATTGTTTTGCTCTTTTTCCACAATATCAGTGACTTTTTGCGACACAATGTAAAATGTATCATTGTCATCATATTACATCACTGGAGATTGGAACTGGAATACATTTTACAGTACACATTCTGGTAAGGCTAATATAGTAATAAGACCTTAATAGCTTGTGTCGAATCATCTGACAACCATCAGACACAAAAACAAATCTAAATGTTTGTCAAAATAAGGCAAAATACAGTAACCTATGGTCTCTACATGTATCAATACTGACCACCTGAGGCACATGGCACACCACAATGTTAACTTTTGGGAAATATGTTGTAGAACTGCTCATGTATAAACAATCCTATCCACATCTGACTCCACTGCTGCCATGCACTCTGGGTAAGGCTGTCTGTTCTGTGTTTGCATGTTGGATGTCTTGGTGTTGATTTGGAGTCCTTCTTCGGAGTCAGTTCCTGTATGATTGAACAAAAGTATCATTAAACATTGATTCACATCACTGAGAAACATGTCACATGATTATTTACGGTGCAACTTACAAAAGCACTAACTTACTTCAAGATAGCATTTACAAACATACATGTATACAATCTAAACCAAACAT
>NW_017802659.1:2242-4291 GCF_001625305.1 Branchiostoma belcheri | reverse complement strand
AATTTAATATGATACTTTTGGGCTAAAAGGCGCTAATTACAAAAATGTGACTAACTGTTGCCACTTGTGCTACTGTAGTTGTATGACGTCAGATATGCAGAGGAGAACGTAGAACGTCAAAAATCTCGTTTTTAGCGCATTGTTTTTAGGTCGTTCAGGGTCACAGGATAGCTTGAATGAATGAATGAGACTTTATTTCCGTGTCGTGCGCTATCCCGCGCCCAGCCCGTGTGGGCTTATACGACACCGATTCAATAAATTATACATAAACAAAAGACGATCAAAGGTACAGATAACAGAATCCAAACAAAATATGAACGCAAATAAAGGTAGGCTATATACAATAATGGTGAACAAATAAGTGAACTCATAGCAGATCGTAAATACAAATAAATAAATCTGTACATAATGAACCAAGAGTTCACAAAATAAATACAAGTACATAAGGAAAATCAAACATAATAAGAGAAAACAAACGTGCAGAAGTAACAAAAAGTGACAACTGTTGATGTGTTATGAATACAGGTATTTTCTTCTTTTTCCCCACGCTCGATAAATGAAAGTTGCTAGGTCAGATACACCCTCGTTAAAGAGCCACTTAATTCTATTTTAATCTCTTTCCCATATGATGTCAGGTGATTTTGTATAAATTGTGTTTCGTTTTCTACTTCATCCAGGTCACACATGGTACAGATTCTATTTTCCTCAGGAATTCCCTGGTACCGTCCAGTTTCAATATTGATAGGTAAAATACCAGCTCGCAGCGGCGCACACAGTGATCTTTGGCGTTTGGGGAGACACATAGTTACATATTTTTCTATACAGTAAGTATCTTTAAACAGAGCATATGTTCTAAGTTTAGGTTTCAAATGTACTTTGGTTGCCCAGTCTTGCTTGTATACGTCAAAAAGCTTCCCTTTAAAATGGGGTTCAAATGCTTGCAACAAAAACCTTTAAACAAATAACACTGCCATATTTCTAAGCTATGCCTTTACCGGCTGGTTGGTCCGTACTGACTCCTGTCCGTCGGTAGATGTTGTCGTTTGAATTGACGCCCCAGAGCTGGTTAGCGGTGGAACTCACGTCCAGCTGCTTCAGCTTTCCTCCGACATGGAGCCAGTCGGTCCCCGTAGGGTTAGTGGATGTCACTCCTGAATGGATACCAAGTTGCTTACAAACTTAATGCTTATTACTTGACAAATACACTGAAGCAATGAATACTTAAAGAAAAGCATACTAGCTAGTCAAGTATTCGTGTCTTTAACCAGAACTTTTTCCACCAGGGCACTTGGCGGTTGTAGTGTGACCGTGCGGTGACCAGTGATTTAACAGATTGTTTTTCCGAAAGTATATCTGGCAATAATTTCATATTACCAAATTTTGTGTTGCTAGGCATTTGTTTTGCAAAATTAGGTAATTTCGGTTAAAACAATACATTTTTTCAAATTCTATGCACATTACCATCATCTTATGTGATTTTAGAAAAATTATTTCAATACAAATCAATAATTTATGCCAATCTAATGACGTCATTGGTCAAATCCAACATCGCGGACCATATCATTAGATAAGATGCATATAAGACGATTGCTTCAGAAAAATTGTAGCACAAAGTAATTTTAAATGCCAAAATGCTTGAGTCTTATCCCGTTTTAGTATAGCGTTTTAAGTAGTCTGTTGGCTTTAAGTTGGGGCGTTGAGATTTGCGTTTTGTTACCAATTTCTATTCTTTACTTTTTATGTAGTAATAACGCCTTATATGTCTATGGAATATCTCATGACATTATTGTTCTTAAGGGATTTTCAAATTCTGACCTTGTCGAATGAAGATGTCGTCATTGGCGTTGACGCCCCAGACGGAGTGTCCTGATGAGATCTGCTTCAGTTTCCCCTCGATCTTCACCCAGCCGCTGCCCGAGGACGCTTTATTTTCCAAGGTTCCCGAACGATAGAAGATGTCGTCATCGCGATTCACTCCCCAGACTCCCCTGGACCCAACAGACACGAACTTCAGCAGACCGTCAACTGACCTCCATGCCGGGTCTGCGA
>NW_017802659.1:0-1271 GCF_001625305.1 Branchiostoma belcheri | reverse complement strand
CCGGGGCTCAAGGAGGAGGACCGCCGGGAGCAGTGCAGCAAGTCGCCGGGGCTCAAGGAGGAGGACCGCCGGGAGCAGTGCAGCAAGTCGCAGGGGCTCAAGGAGGTGGACCGCCGGATGACCCTTGGATGGCCAACACTACAACAACGCCGACAACTCCAACGCCTAACACTAATGTATAAAGCAATAAACAACCACATCGCCATACCATTACACTCCATCCTCACATCCACACATTTTCGTGTAAAACAGAGGTGTACAGAAGTAGCTATTTCCCAAGAACAGTAATCGAATAGAACAGCCTGCCAGTTAATGTAGTTAATGCAACAAAAACCGATGAGTTCAAAGCTGGGGTGGCCAAGCACTATGGCCATCCCAGCGCCACACATTAACCACATTTTACCCTGGCCGACTATTTTGTATATATCACAGTTTCAATTATTTCCTCTTTTCACATTGCCATACTATATATTTTTGTTTGTTTGTGCACCACCACTGGTCGCGCCAGGGTACTGCCCCCCCCCCTGGACGTTATACCCCTTGAGGGGAGCACGTCGTCAAAACGTACTGCGCCTGCGCAGAACCCTGTATTTTCACGGTTTTCGGTGGATTTTTGCTCAACGTTGCAACTGTGTTGAAGAATGATACAAGACACTCTGTTTGGACACTACATGTAAGTCGTAGACCAGCGTGAAATGTAAAAATGTACTTTACAGAGCAAGAATTACACCGATTTTTTCTTATTCTTGCCCCTACGAAAAACAAAGATGGCGGCCTAAAACAGTAAACAACACCACGAGAAGTCTCCTCCCTCAAAACTAAAAGCTCCACCCCCAAAGCACAGAATGGGACATGGCCCTTGTGTGTCCAGAACTGTGCCCGATCAGGCACGGTTCGGGACAGTCCCCGCGTGTCCAGAACTGTGCTCAGTCCCCAGGCACGGTTTGGGACAAGGCACGGTTTGGGACACAACAAGTGACGTGCGTCGATGCCACTCCTTCCCCACGTTTTCAGAAAAAACGTAGCAGACATAACCTCTCAAAAAACGTACGGACAAAAAGCACGCACGGCGGGTTGTGACCGTAGCTTAAGAGCGATAACAACGCAAGGGGGAGGGGGTGAGTCTTGGACAGAATACTACTATGTTTGATTTTATGTACCACCCGTACCAGCCCTGGAATCAAGGTCAGGTTCACGGTAATCATGTATGGCCGTATGTAGCGCCTCAAATGTTGGCATTTTCTCAGTCCACATTTCCACAGGGGGGGGGG
>NW_017802658.1:905910-924455 GCF_001625305.1 Branchiostoma belcheri | reverse complement strand
CACCCGCCGGTTCGCCTAATTTTAGCCGCAATCTGTACCTTAGAAACGTAGATAAGTGTCGATAAACTTACTAATCGACGAATAAAACAGCATTCTATACAAAACAATTCCTTCTCTTTGTTTTATGTCAGTTGAATCGTCGAGTAATATCAGCAAAATAACTTGGCATTTTTGCTCGCGCTACTGCAGTAATTTGCTTTCGCCGCACCGGGGCGCTTTTGATCCATGGCGATTTCTACATCAAATGGCCATCAACCGCGGCCGTTGCCGTGATTGCGGCTCCTTAGCCAGCTAGTAACGACAATAAAAATGGACGTTTCAGCTGAGGAAATGATCTGAGTTAGGAAATCTCTGTTAGAAATTTGAAGTGGGGCCTTTTCTGTCAGGTAAGCGTTTTGCTCAGGTCTATTGGACTCGCCTCGGGTGGCCGAACAACCGTAGGCTCCCGGATATCTCCGCGGTGCTGAAATGGTTGCCCGCCCGCCCAGCGCCGAGCGTTTTACGTACTGGTTCGGTTTATAGGAGTATTACACTGCCTATGAGACGGCAGTGATCAGTTAGGCTAGCTGGCTGAAAATTTAGACTATCAGAAAGGCCTGTGCTAAACGGACTGGGGATCGGCTAAACACTAGTGGCTTCCAAGCCGGTTCGTAGAGAATGGTCACCGGGCTAATGGTGGTGCATGCACACGGTGGTATTGAAGGAAGAGAAAAAGGAGCCAAACAAAATCTTCAGATCATTTATTCCTTTATTTCATAATAGGTATCATGAGCTGAGATATCTGAATGACCCAGAGAAAGCAACAAACAAGGGGGCGTATGCTTTTGCGAAGAGAAGTAGTAACATACATGTAGTACATATAGTATCTTCCTTCCTAACATCTGCTTGGTTTTCATTCATATGGTAATGTATTGGACCAGAGTTTGACGGTCCTCGACGGCGAAAATTTCAGTTCTGCAAGCGATCAGCTGATCGCCGAAACACATTTTTACGCATAACTCGAGAACGAAGAAAATTTGGACAAAGGCATTTAGCAGGATTATAAAAGAGACTACAAGAAATGTACTCTGAAAATATGGGCACCAAAAAAGGCCAAAAATTTGATTTTTCTGAAATTGGAAAAGCGGAAATTCATCCCCTATCACACTCCCGTTTTCGAGCTCCTGTTCCGGAAAGGCCCGTATCTCGCTAAAGAAGCCTCGCTCATTCCCAGATTTGGCCATTTCGCGAGTGGGGAAACGCGATGGGCTCTTATGGGGGTTTTACTCAAGGTCTTCCTCGCTCTTGTTCTTGACCTTGAGGCACACCCTGACTACCTGAATATCACAGATAGATCGGAAAAGAACCGTTTTAGTCTTGTATATTTTCATTTTGAGGCAAACATTTATAGAACGGCTTGTACAAGCGGCTGAATATGGGGCTTTTTTGGTCAAAATTTTTGCAATTTCAGTGTGCATGTAAGCAATAATCTCTTAACAACGTACTATTTATACATGATAAAACTCTTATTATTCCTTTAATACAATAGATATACTCAGTAGAAATATTTTTACCCGAAATATTAGAAATTTTACAGATTACAGTAACTTCCAGTAAATGTATTGTTAACTTATGTGGTACATTTAAGCATAATCCTCCAAATCCTACTGTAACTGTAGAGTGTAAATTTCATCATTGCTAAAGTAAATGAAACAGAAGCACACACAAAAAAACACATGCCACAAAAACAGTTCATGCAGCGAAGCTTTATTTCTCGTCACATCATGAGCTGTGGCACATTGTTGAATTGTTGCAGGTAATCAACCATTGTCCTTAATATAATTGCCTTATTATTATTAGAAACCTAAAATCAAACCATTCCATTCTTTATGAAATGTAATTTTCTCACTGTAACAGTCAAGAGTGATTGGCCCGCAGAAACTATAGAACTGGTCAGTACAGATACTGCAGTTCACTTTCAAAGTTTCGACCATTCTTGAACTGTCCCGTTCATAGAATTACTGTTTAATTCTTGTCCTATGTTAACAGGAAAAATTAAATAGGAGAAAAGGCTTTAAGCTATGGCAAATTCTGAAGCATCTGAGTGTGATGTCAATGGTTTGTCGTCGTTGATCTCGTGCCAAGATCAGCTTAGTTCTGGCTGATTAAGTCAGGAGGCAGGGTGTCTGCAAAACATAAATGAAGACCTTAACCATTTGTTTGTTTGTTTGTGGGGTTGTAAGGCACAAACAGTAAACAATCACAAGGCACAGCGCCGTACAGCAGACCAGATGTATTTTAGCATTTCAAGTCTGTTAATCTATGATCATGAATGATAACCAGGGTAATGCAATGTCATCTCTAAAAGGGCCTATTTGAGCAAATATGCAAGGTGGTGGAAAATTACATTTTGGGGAAGAAAATAGTGTAAAAAAAATAATTTACCGTCACACTTGGTGACGAGGTCGGACCAGATGACGTCCTGTTGGGAGTAACAGTACACCCCGAGACGGCCGCCCCGCAGCGACTGGTCCTGCACGGTACCGGAGTCCACAACAAGCTGGCTGCCTGCATACAGCTTCAGCCTAGATGTACAGATATGAATGAAAATCTAAATTTTATTTTAAGCCATCTTATTAGAACGTAAACTTCCTCCATAGAATAAAGTAAGCAAGACGATAGCACGTAAATCAAGTATTGTTAAGTATTACCAAAAAAGTGGTTTGTATGAGCCTTGTTTTGAGGTGGAAATTGAAGTAAATAAATACAAATACAAAAATAAAAAGTAAAAATTAAAAAAAAGTACCTGATCAATCCGACGGTAGGAACATGCTTCAGTTCCCAGCGGTAAGCAGTCTTGTCATTCCAGCCAATCTTATTGGGATCTTCCCACAGCAGCTTTGTCTTTGAACAAACGAAAAACAGACTTTTACACCATCCTGACACTGGTTATAAATACATGGTTATGCACATGTAGTAATGTAACATGAGGTTTATTGGAACTATTGAACATTGAAGCCCCTGGCTTCCAGGATGCTGCAAAGGCTGCATTGCCATATACATGTATCAAATTAGACTGGGTAAGTCTTACCTGTCCCTGGACCTCAGCTGCCTTCCACAGAGCCAATGCCAGGTCTGGACCAGGCCCAGTCGTCGAGTCCACCAGCTGAAAACAAATACATGGTAGTGTAATGAATGATGAGATGCACACATCAACAGATTCAATCATCTTGTGAAATACAGATGTATGGAGAACGCCTAAAATGTCCAATGCACACAGTGACTAGTATTTTGTATTTCTATTATCTGCCTTGCGCCCTCCTCTAGATACTGAATCATGAGATAAAGGATGTTCTAGGATGTGTGTTGTGTTATTCATCTTGTACATGATACTTATGAGGATTTTAACACCATGCCCTATTCAACCTGAAAAATATTTTGTAAATCAAGATAAGCGTTAGAGCATGCCTTTAGCTGAACGCCCGCCTGTCCACCGTCGCCGTCCCCGGCCTGCTTCCAGGACACCAGGTAGAAGCGAGAGTTGCTCTGGAAACTGAAGACGAACCCCACGAAGTCGTCATCAACCTGGGTGTTCACAAAGAAGGTTCCGCGGTAGTCCACGCTCCCGAAGTTTGTCGAGCCTGGAACAAGTTTTTAACCATAAAATGTTAGATACTAACATCATGCATTCATTCTGTACAAGTCAATTAAAATATTCTAATGACCATATGACACTTACGGAGAGGCCCCCTCCTCGATAGGCAGCAGTGCTAGCCTGTTGAATGAAAATGTATTATTCAAAAGCTTTTCAAAAGGTTCAACATAAAAACGTTGCTGAATTTGAATTTCTGTCGCTTTCAAATTCAAATTCAGCGATCAATTTTAGAAGTAAAGATTAAACCATAGACAAAGCAGACAAAATCTGCAAAATGTGTTTATTTAATGCTAATGTTATTGCTAGCAGAACAAGATGAGAGGAATGTTATTTACCAAGAAGAATGCCAGGGCCGCTGTTCACATGTTGTGCTATCTCGACACCCTGTCGCAGAAATGAAAAGAGTAAAGTACTCTTAGTACAGTGAAGTATTAAGTATTGAACACATATGGTGTTACACCACTTGCACAGTATATTTAATAATAGTCTTAGTGCAAAAGTGTAAATGCCCACCTCGTTAAGGAACTCCCATTGTGGTGGTGGGCTGTCGGAGTTGGCCGCCACGAGGTTGATAGTTTGGTAGTTCTTGAAGTCCGTACTGCTGACCATGTTGTTTTCAGGACACACATCTTCAGTATCTAACACGCCATCCTGGTCAAAGTCAAGACTGCAGACATCTCCAAAACCATTTCCTGGGAAACATAGAGCAAAACGTCCATGACTTATAATCCTAGATTTCTGATCAGAATACGCCTTATGATTGAAAACTGAAAAAGTTGAGGAATGTAATCATTCTGGATGTGAATTTACATAAAATGATATGAACGACAGCAAGAGCAAGGAAAATTACTTTTGTTATGGTACTTAGAAAATTATAAAGATGTGTAACAGAATACTTACCGTCAAAGTCGGATTGGTTCACATTAGGAAGGAGACGGCAGTTGTCGAGATCATCAGGTACAGTGTCGTTGTCATCGTCATCATCACATTGGTCTCCTGTATAGCAATAATGTTACGTAGTAATTACCATCGCCAAGAAGGTTATATTTTCAGTAGTGTTTGTCTGATTGAGAACAGCATAACTCAAGAAGATTTAAATGTATTGTCACGAAACATGATAGGTAGGTAGGTCTTTGTAAGACCTAGAAATGATTAGATTTTGAACCCCTTATATATAGTGGTTTTCAATAGTACTGAAGCAGATCTTCGAACTTCCGGTTTCCATATCTTCGGATCGGGACAAGCTAGGGTAACGAATTTTCGATGGTAGATGGATCTTCTAAAGACACTAAGGTCTCCTTTCTTGTAAGCACTTTATCATGGACGTTGGTGAACCTGTAATTCAGTCTGGATGAAATGTTTGAAAATAGCAAACAGAGGAAACATTAGGAACTCTAACAGTATCAGTGTGCTAAAAAATAGGGATATAGACAGTATGTGTGTACCTTGGCCATCATTGTCTGTGTCAAGTTGTGCACTGTTAGGTTCCATCAGACAATTGTCCAGACTGTCAGGAACACCATCAGAATCGCTGTGTAGGCGATGGAAGCATTGAAGTTGTTTAATATTTTTACATCATCGGGACATTTTCATAAAAGATCTAGATCTACGTAGTTAAACATACCTGTCAATGCCATTCTCACAAGCGTCTCCGATTTGGTTTTGATCTGCATCGACCTAGAAATGATAGCAAACATGTTAACATATCAGAACGTCATCCAATGTATGAATTATCAAGTACATTTGTAAATTTCCAAATCCCCCCTTTCAAAGCTAAAAAAACTCAATCCAATACTTTCATAAAAAAATTCTACCAATACCTGATCCGAGTTTGGTACATTTGGACAATTGTCGCAAACGTCTCCAATACCATCTCCATCTGAATCAGTCTGGTCTCCATTCAGCTGTAACGGACAGTTGTCCTGGCTGTCGATTAGTGCTGCAAAAACCAGACAGTGCAAAGCATTAATACTTTGACTTAAACTGGTATGTTTTCATGGACACTAAAAGACTAATTTTATGCTGTCAAAGGATATTGTAGTATACTTGTCATAATAACGAGGCTTAAAGATGATGTCCGCATTCAGTGTCCTTACCATTTCTGATTTGACTGAAACCTGGAGATACAGTCATGTATTCTGAATAAGGCAATCTATATACATATTGACACATATTGCCCCACATTAGCACATTTGAGTTTAGTATTTCATACGTTGGGCATTTAAAGCAGCCCCGAAATAAGCCCCAAGAGTAGTCCTGGGTGGTACATGAAAAATCAGCCCAGAATTATTCCAGTAACTGTTTTCTGTTACAAATGTCGGCAATTTTGCTTTATGAAGACAGTTGATATACATTGGGATACTGTTGTTTCAACTAATAATATGTAGATAAGTACCTAGAATACTGATTTTGCAAAGTCCGGTTTTCAAGCCCTAAAAACTGCATTGGGCACATTAAATGGTGATTTTAATCAGTTTCTTACCGTCCCCATCGCTGTTCTGGTCACACGCGTTTCCCCACCCGTCACCGTCGGTGTCCTGTTGGTCAGTGTTGATGTCCGCTGGGCAGTTGTCACACCCATCGCCCACACCATCACCATCAATATCTGTCTGGTCAGCGTTGGCAACCAAGGGGCAGTTGTCCTGTGTAAAAGGACAATATAATAAATACCAAATAGGCTGGTAATGGTTGCTTTAGGTGATCCATGTCACCAGTATATATTCATGTGTGTATTAACTGTGATTGGTTCACTATAATTATAATAACTACAATTAGTAAATACCACTTTTTATGGAGTGAGCCCTGCATATCCATATCTACCTGTAACTACCTGGTGTTATTTTAACGTGATCTGGTACATACATCTAGGAGTGGCTGACTAGATTGCAGAAGCAATACAAGTAAGTCTGGGAATGGTTGTCTAAAACATCAAAGGCCAATTAAAAGCAAACATAACCAGACTTACCTGGCATTTATTTACATGGGTAAATCCCACTTTTTGTGCAGTGTACATATTTTATATAATACTAAACTGTCTATATTTGTCTGTCCTCTAATAAGAGAGGTACATGAATAAATCATTAGTCAATGTTACTCAACAGTAAAGATTGATGATTAATGTTATTGTTACCAAAGTGTTTAGGAAGCCATCATTGTCTGCATCCTCGTCACAGGCATCCCCTGCACCATCCCCATCAGTGTCCTCCTGTCCACTGTTGGGAACCCATGGACAGTTGTCCTAAAAACATAATACAAATCACTGTGAAAACTTTGAACTTTCTCGGCCAGGACGTTTTTGCCACTACTACAGAAGAAAATCGCCATTTCTTACTCCATACTCCATCTCTTAGGTGAAAGTTCCACGCTGAAAGCTTCTTTCCTAGAACTACATCACTATAGACTAAGCTATCTTGTGATTGCTTCCCAAATGGGTACAACCTTAATCTTTTCAACTCTAGAGTGAACAACATGTATAAGTTAAGTGGTTTGTATGAGGTGAAAATTAAAATGAAAAAATTTCAAAGTCATTGAAAATCGATTGCTACAGAAAAGGTACCTGGTGACAGGATGTGTCGTTACAAGGCAGGGAGGCATCTGGATAACCGTCTTGATCACTGTCTACTCCACAGGTCAATCCGTCTCTGGAACCGGCATATCCTGGCCCACACTGGAGTACAACGATGCAGTTCGTAAGAGTATGTACGTGTTGCCATTACGCACAGATAATAACTAATTCAATCAAGAGCAAGACATATGTCAATAGTGATGAGTTCTTACCTTACACGTCAGTTTCCTCTTCTCGTAAGTGCAACTTGAGCATGGACCAGCCCCGCCTTCGCAGTCTGTGTGACGAAATGTTTTAATATAAATAAGAAAGATAACATTTGCAAAGCAAATGCATAATGTTTTCCTTCGTTTATGGTCTGCTCTGTTAATTCTTACTCCAAAACATTCATATATGTGGTGACAGGAGTCTAAATCCCTCCTGCTATAAAATTGCAACATGATGTAACCCAACACCAGTTACCATGGTGACAGACGTCTGGTTCAGGTCATTGACCTTATTTTTTTTTAGAAGAAGAGGAGAAAGAAACAGAGCAAAAACAATATGTTTGGCTTCTGCGAAGGTAAACATAATAATTATCATATCTCAATGTTACAATCTATTAATGAGCTCTAACATAGCTCTGGGTATAATAATACAATGTTTTCTTTGTTTGATTATAAGCAAAGGGAGTGTACTCACACGAGAGGCACTCTGATAGCTCCCCACCTCGGGGAAACATTGTCCACGTGTTGGCTGGACAGGATTTACAGGTGCTTTGGGCAGGTTGGTCCTGGTACTGTCCGACCGGACATTCCTCACAGGTGTCTGTGGTTACGTCATGGAAGGTTCCGCGAGGGCAGTCAGCTGTAACACAAGATAGGTCAGTACAGGTGTAGATGATGATGATGTTATTTAATTTAATTAAAGGTATCTGTAAACAATTTCATCAGGTTGGTGAACAATTAAATAGCAAAGTTCTTTATTCACACCCACATGTCCATGACCACATGACAATCTGTAATCTTCATCAGTACAATTAACGTTTTATCAAACAAGAGATTGTAAAATATAGATTGTTGCTATTCATTCTATTCTATGCAATGAGCTGTTTCTATGTACCTCTTTAGAGTTTCACACACACACACACACACACACACACACACACATACACAGAGAGAGAGAGAGAGAGAATGAGAAAGAAAAAGGGTGAGAGAGTGACGGGAAGGGGATGTATGACATATGGACAGAAATCAACAACTTAGTACTAAGAGGGTGAATATCAGTAGTTACTCACTGCAGTACGCCTGATAGTCGTCCTGATATGTGAGCTGCCCAACGGTACAATTAGCGACTATTTCTGCAAACCCCATGTCAAACGATCCGGCCGTGACTGGCTGTCCTCCAATGACCATATTGAAGTCGTTGGACGACACTTTGTCTGCAATTTCGTAGTACACGTCATCCAAGGCAAACACGAGATCCAACTGCTGGAGTTCGGTGATGTTTCCCTGTGAGATGGTGGCCACAACTTCAAAGTTGATGGTAAATCCATATGTAGCCCTTTGAGTCCCTTGCCTCAGAATGGACCTCTTGCTGGTGCTTCTGGCTTGCCCCCCACAATCAACTTCGAGCGACCCTAACTGCATGGATATAACCCCTTGGGGCTGACTGGACTGTAACTGGCTGAAGAGTTGCTGAAAGTTGGAGATGATTTCTTGCGTGCTACTCTGACAGTCACCGTCATAGTAGTAGAAGGCGTTCCCCATTATATGTGCTGACCCAGGACGATGTCGACCTGTTAGACAGCAAGTAAACATCCATTTGTAAGACATGTAGTTATCATGATACTATGAATGACTTAACAGATTAATTTGATGTTATATCTAAGAAATGTGGGTAAATTAGGTAGTCCAAATTATATTAAAAAAACTTAATTAATATGTGTCAATGTCATATTAACTAAACGTTGGCCAATCAAATTTAGAAACAACTTTGACGTCCTTCCAGATTGCGGAGAAGTGTTTTTGAAAGTCACCAACACCTCCACAGCACTTGTACTTCTAGGCATGATAAAAGGTAACAATTTACGTGTACAGTCCGGCCATGGTCGGAGACCGGGCGAGAGTGGTTGTGGACCAGTTGAATGATGAGCGCTCCAACCACCTTCAGTGAAAAAAAAAAACTATTAGCTTTATTTTGGTTTTGTGTTAAAATAAAGCTAAATTTGCATGTTTAGTTTCTATAACTCTGACCATCGACGTAAAATGATTTTGGACTGACAATACAACAAGCCCAATGATAAAAGAAGAAGACACCACACACTTGCTGATTATCGTTCTAGTACACAATTAAGCAGTAGACTGTACGTGTATTTCAAGTATAAACTTCAACATACCATTTGAAGTACAGGTGTAAGCATTAGCTGGAGCACGATAAAACTCTCTTTCTTCTTCACAGAATACGGTGCATACTATGGTGTCAGTTGTGACATCAGAATTTGTGCACACTTTGCCACCATGTAGAGGTGGGTCGTAGTCTTCACTGCAAGGCGCTGTAGTTGTGATAAATAATGCTTAGTTAAAATACTACTCGTAGCAAGACTAACTTGTACGTACATATATTGATCTCTATATTATCGTCATCATTATAATATTTATTTCAAGATCATTGGTAGAGCTAATCAAATGGACAAATTTAATCTTAAACAGCTTTCGTCATCAAAAATCGGATGCGTCAGGTACCAACAAGGATTCAAGATCTTGTAAATTGGTAAGACATCTTTTACCTACATACAAAGTTACCTCCCGCACCTATATATGGTGCGTAGGGTGTGGCGCTTATCTCCGCTTGTGTAGTCCTTGGGCCACACAATTGCGCAATCACTACAGCTGGTCCAATGGTAGTGGTGTGTGTTTAATCTTTCCCAAATACTGAGTGCTAAGCAGCTAGAGAAAACATGTAGCATTTCAAAGACTTTGATATGACTCAGGAATTGACCCACCAAATGCAAGACTAACTCTACCCACTTGGCCACGACACCTATTTTAACTACACGTGATATACAATCCGTGATATTACATAACGACTTACGAGTCTGGCATCTTTCTCCCTTGTAACCTGTGGGACACAAGCAGGAGAAGGCTTCGTCTCCATCCATACATGTGCCGCCGTTGTCACACGCTCCAGTGAAACAGTTGTCTTCCGCTAGATGTAATAAGATGGCAATAATTCAAAATTTAATTATAAAATCTTTTTACTTAAAAGTGTAACTGGACACATATTTGGAAAGTCATACTTAATTCAGTCAATGTAAAATATTACCTGAACAAGATCTTCCATCGTCGTCGAGAGAGAACCCGTCGAAACATCCACAGGAGAACCCTCCGAGGATGTTGAAGCAATCTTGCTCACAGTCGTGAAGGCCTTGGGTGCACTCATCGAGATCTGAGGACAATTGGAGAGCTTTTTTAGTAAATGTTAAGTATTCCGTAACCATACAAAACACTCACTGACCCATTCCAGGGTACAATATATTTTCACTCCTCTGGCGGAACCCCTCGCGACTGACTCTAGTCTTGTCTGCATACGAAATACTTGGTATTCCCCAAGGTTTTTCTCAACAACTGGAGGGTTTTCACAACCGACGTTTCGGTGACCGTCTGTGGTACAAATCAGAACCAGTTATAGTTGACCTAAGGAAGGTGACAGACGGTCACTGAAACTTTGGATTTAAAAACGCCTTGTTGTTGAATAAAGAATGTTCATTAAGAGTCACAATAGAGTTTGCTCCTACCCAGCGATGCACGAGGCGCTGTTTACGTCGAGCTGGTATCCCGCCTGGCAGGAGCAGCGATAGCTACCGTGCTCATTTGTACAGGTATGGTCGCATGGTCCTCGACCACCGTTAGTCTGGCATTCATTTATGTCTGTAAGAAGAAATACAACTTCTGAATTTATTCAGCATGTCATCCTGAAATCTTTGATCACAAATGAATCTATATGGCACAATCGTGAAATAAATGAACTATGCTCCGAAGAACATTTAGTATTTGGACCATTCTAGTAAGAGTCATATGTCTCCAAAATAAAAGGTTGATATTCTGTTTAGTAACCCTTAGTGAGTGTTCCGCGGATGACAAAAATTTCATGAATTGAGCACAAATTATATTTGTGCATTCTCCATGTGTTTACATTTACATCGTTTACATGGTGGTTTTAGGCATACGTAAATCGACATGACCATAAGAATTCTCTTGGCTCAATTGCTTCAGCAAAAACAAAACTGCCATCAGTGCTTGTCCAAAATGCAAACACTTGATGTCTAATTAACATTACATCAGTTACCCGAGCAAGTCTTCCCATCGGGGTTGAGAAAGAAACCGTTGTTACATCCACATGTGTATCCGCCCACAATGTTCTGACACTCCTGCTCACAATTGTGTTGGGCTTCGTCACATTCGTTTATATCTAAAAGACAAAAGACTTGGTTAGTCAGTCATCTTTGTCTAGTTATCACCATCTGATGTTTTCACAAAACTGATAGCCCAAGTCTCGAAGATACATGTATTTCTTTCCTGTTTTCCTCAAATCACCCCAAATGATAAGGATCACTTGTTAGCTCTACAACCCAAGTATATCTTTTATGATAACTAATACCTTAACATGAATCATGGAGCAACCATGATAATCATTGTATCATAAGCTTCTTCATATAACACACACACTAAATGCAAAATTGAAACCCTTTCTGAAAAAAATAGCAATACGATAGATGTGCAAAGTGATTAACGTTACATCAAACAGTTACCCGAGCAAGTCTTCTCATCGGGGTTGAGAATAAAACCGTTGTTACATCCGCATGTGAATCCGCCCGCAATGTTCTGACACGTCTGCTCACAGTCATGTTGGGCTTTGTCACATTCGTTTATATCTGAAGCACAAAAGACTCTGTTATCACTAGAAAAGATGCTTTGATGCTTTCATTGATGCTTTCACAAAACTAATAACTAACCAAAGTTTTGAATAAACATATAATATAATCTCTGTTTTCCCCAAATCACCCCAAGGAAAGCGATCACTGGTAAGCTCTACGACCCAAGTATATTTTTATGATAACTAATATCTTAACATGAATCATGGACAGCAAGCATGAAAATCACTGCATCATAAGCTTCTTCATATGACACACACACTAAATGCGAAATTGAACCCCTTTCTGAAAAAAATAGCAATACGATAGATTTGCAAAGTGATTAACGTTACATCAAACAGTTACCCGAGCAAGTCTTCTCATCGGGGTTGAGAAGAAAACCGTTGTTACATCCGCATGTGAATCCGCCCGCAATGTTCAGACACGTCTGCTCACAGTCATGTTGGGCTTCGTCACATTCGTTGACATCTTGTAGACAAAAGATATAAGGTAAAACAAGAAACAGTCATGCCTTCAAATATTAGTCTAAGAGTTATCAACCAAGATTTGAGGTAAGGTGGGTATCGCTGCATTTGTTGTGTGTAAGTACTGCATAAGCGACATCTAGCCTAGCTGCAGTACTTAGTTGTTGAAAAAAGGACTTCCTTATAAATTGAATGTCAAATATAGTTGTTCCTACCGATGCACGAGACGCTGTTTACGTCAAGCTGGTATCCCGCCTGGCAGGAGCAGTGGTAGCTACCCTGCTCATTTATACATATTTGGTCGCAAGGTCCCTGGCCTCCGTTAGTCTGGCACTCATCTATGTCTGTAAGAATGAAATACAAGTAGTGAACTTCAGTGATAACAGCATATCATCTTCAAATCTTCGATCACCAAAGATGATATGCTATTATCACTGAAGTTGGCATAAATCATTATTAGGCCCCCCTACAGGACATTTAGTACATGGACCGTTCTAATAAGGTGCCCTTCTTTAAATGGTAGGTATGGTAAATAATACACATCCCTGTGTATCTGACTAAAGGCAGTGGAATTGCTACCTGAAACATCTAACCTTTTCCAAAATCATATCCATTTGTTTTCTTTTGGCGTATCTTATTATCTGGATGTTTAACCGTCACTGACGTCAATTAGATGAGATTTGGATACGCGGTGTTCCAGAAATATTACCTGAACACGTCTTCCCGTCAGCGTTGAGAATAAAACCGTTGTTACATCCGCATGTGAATCCGCCCACAAAGTTCTGACATGTCTGTTCACAGTTGTGTTGGGCTTCGCCACATTCGTTTATATCTGAAACACAAAAGCCTCTGTTAGCCATCTTTTTGTAGTTATCATCATCTGATGTTTTCGCAATACTGATAACCCAAGTCTTGAAGATACAATGTATTTCTTCCCTGTTGTCCCCAAACCACTCCAAATGATGCCTCTGTAAAAATAGACTAGTTGTGGACTAGTCCGGACTAGTCCCTTGACTAGTCCCCGGACTAGTCCCCTTCCGATGCCCAGGACTAGTCCCGACCTCGGACCTTTGGTGGTCCGGCAGGGCCAGGACCTCCCAGGACTAGTCCGGACTACTTGGACTAGTCCATTTTGGTGGGCAGGACTAGTCCCGGACTAGTCCTGGGACTAGTCCTGATCGGCCAGGCTTGGGGTCCAGGACCGGTCCTGGCGGGTTGGGCGGGACCGGTCCTCCGTGGGCAGGGCGGGACCGGTCCTAGTGGGCAGGGCAGGACTAGTCCTCGCAGGCTGTGCGAGCTCGCGGGACTAGTCCTCGCAGGCTGGGCGAGGTCGCGGGACTAGTCCTCGATTACAGAGCAGGACTAGTCCTCGCTGGCAGACCACGGCGGGACTGGTCCTGGCGAGCTGCGTGGGTGATTTTCACGTTTGGAACACTCGGGACTCGGGAGGGTAGATGTCTGACTGTGACACCGTGCGTACAGTTATTTATTTGAGGGCTTGCCCCGACACATCCGCCAATCGCGACGACCCAGGAATATATAGCGAACACCGGCAAGGAGGGCTTGGAACGACATCGATTCGTCCATAACACGCATCTGATAAATGAAAATGTTGACTAGTGGAAAGAAAGTTACACTTCAATGAACATATTTCTCTTGTGTATCGTCGATATTGCCACCAATTTGCGGTAAAACAAGAAGTGGCGCATGGTAAGTAAATGAAGGTCACTGACGTCCTGGGCGCCCGGTCATGTCGCGGCATAGTTCGCCAGTCAGCCGGTGCCGGTTTCAGTGGAACCCCGAAAAGAAATTCACCCCGGCCCGTAAGTATATGTAACAGCTACGTAAGACTAAGAGGGTTTATGTGTGAAAGATCTGAAATGGTCCGCGAGCCATGAACGTTCTTGATCGTCGTATGAAACGTAAGTCGTAATGATCATGATCAGTTCTAATGCAGTTCCGGCTCGAATTAAACACAGAAATCTCCAACAAACATTATGTCCATGCCGTTACAAATATTCAGTTGACAGATACTAGTATTTGTTATCCATGTTTCATTCGTATCAGAAATCTCTAAATCTTGATAAATGCCGCAGGAAATTACAGTACTTTGTAGCGAGACGGTTTCTGTATGAGTGAAAATGCTGGGTATATTGTTCTCCCACGGTACGGCACGATACGTCACAATATTGGGGCGGAGTTTAAAATTTAGTCTTTTGAAGTCTCCTGCCGCCCGGTCGGTGGGTGGGGCTCCCAGCCTGCGCCGTGGTTTGAAGATTGTGGCGTCCATATAAGGGTATGGGGTCAAAGTTGAGCCATATTTACGAGATGGCACCAAAGCAAGCCGACGACAACCAAATAAGGGCAGTCGCTAGTTCCGATGCTCGCAATCTTTTACCCCGGGAAGACCCGGCGCACCCACACATATCCTTCCACACAACATACTAATAAAGGCATCAATACAATAATATTTACACTCAATTACTTGTATTCTTGAAGAAACGAAACATGTTATTACATGCGTATTACTAGAATATGCACATCTCCCGTCGTCAATACCATAATATCGCTCAATAGATGAAATAAACAAATTCAACTACTTATTGACATCTGGTAATCCCTGCATTGGAAATAATAAGAAACTGTCATCACTAGATTCTAACGAACTTGTATAATCTATTGTCTACTTAGAACATATCATTTTGCTAGGTTCGATTTACAAGTCACAAGACGCTGTAAAATGCTAGTGTTCGGCAATAAAGTCATGATTGTCTTGTACATACAACAGCGATCGATGCCGTCTTCCATCTTCAGGAGTTGGGGCCTTGTTGCCTTAGAAGTTAGAAAAAAATACAGATCTTTTAGTGACAAGCATTCTGATACACTTATTGACGGAGTTACATTTTTCTGCACCTTGATGCTTTCATTAATTAATACAATGCATGACAGAAAAAAAATTACTGCATCTGAAAAGCACAGCTTATTTTTTTGAATATTTTGAATCACGAGAAACTATGTGTCTGTGCAACGCAAATTTCAAACTCTGCCGTCGGAAGGGGGGCCTCGGAATTCAGTGGCCTCTCCCATGCCCATGCCGCAGACAAACATCGTTTGTATAGTACATATATTTCCAAAATGATCAGGTGCAACTCAAACTTTTATGGTTCGACTCCTTGGTTCTAGTAACAGACCCCGCCGGTGGGGAAATGGATACTGTTTGACAAATGGATACAAGCCAGTTGATACTGTTACGGTTCCCTTACCCCCCGCCGAAAGGTCGCCCCGACGGTAACTCTATCTATATCTGGACCCAACTCTATTTGCTACTCTCCAAGCAGAGGTTTGGGTTTTGGGCTGATTTTGGGCGTGTTTTTATTTCTTATTTTTATTTTATCGGGGTTTCTTTGTTGCACTGGTATCTTTTTTTACGCCTAAGTACACGCGTACGCCCCAAGTCCAAATGGATACTGTCTGGCTGATGCCTACTGCCCGACCAATTTGAGACTGCATGTGTTTTGTGGTCACCGATACATCTGCTTGGAGATTAGGCCCCATCAACCTCTGCTTGGAGAATAAGCTGGCACACACACATGACACACGCAGCCTTTCTTTTTCAAAATAAATCTTTTCCACTGAAGATACAGAAACAACAAATCCACATAACAGTGCATCGGGTCATTGGGAACGTATTACTCTCGTGATATTTTAAGATAGGCAATTTAGCGCTTCAAAATAGACTATGAATCCAGATGTTCTATCGTTACAGACAGTTACTCAGTCATCGGTACAGTTTAATACTGAGGAAACATACATGTTTATCATGTTAAACTTTACCTTCATCAGGTTGCTGTGGCTGGCGCCTCTTTCTGGTCGATGGCTCTATTCTCCTTTTCCTCTTCCATTGCAAGTTTCTGCTGGTAAATCCCACAAACTCCGTCGTTTTCGTCTCAGAAACATTCTGCCACCCACCGCCGCCGACCGCCGCCTTCAAATTTTAGCGGTTACAGACAGCAGTAGCCAATCAGCGATCGTGTAATGGAACCAGAAACAGCCGGTTCACAGATAAGATCAAGATGTTCAGACCAGGAGATAGATAGAGAGATGCTCGAATTCATGAGGGCCTGCATGGGGGCAAGTGATCACGAATTACGCAAAATTTTTGCCGCCGATTACGAATTGCGTTTTCAAGTCTCAGCTGATTACGACTTTTACGCTTTGCGGCTAATGTGCTATTACGAATAATGTTGATTTTTGCTGCCAACGGATTACGAAGACAAAAAAGACCTGATTACGCCTTACGAAAAATGGCATGCAGGCCCGCATTCATCGTGGGAGATTGGGGATCATTGGGGCCGGAAGTTTTTCACGCCTACATGCAGGCCTGGCTTACATGTTTCCCTTCCCGACGGTCCATAAACCTTGTCCACGGCTATTGTTGAATAAGTGGGGCAATTCTCCCGTTCGGTTGAGAAGAGATTTCGAAGCGGGGTCAAGAAAAACGAAAGAATGCCCAGGCCTAGTAGGCCTCCTGATATATCATATACGGATCGGCATAAAGGTGGCCAGGCGGTTGGGTCCCGGGAAGGTTTCTTTCCCTCCAGTCAACAAACCTACAAGGCGGCCAAACTCCCCTGGCAAAGTTTCTCCGAAATAGCCAAATGTCATTCGTACATGTAAACAACAGTCGGTATGGTTTAGCTCAGTACTCTAGGTCCTGCATCAGTGATCCCTACGGGGCGTCCAACAGTGAATCCCCAGCGCTGTCCTTCCATGACAAGAGGTCACCAACTCTGTCGTGCCGTGGCGTTAAATAATCTCCAAGCAGATCCTTTGTCTTGTTCATATATGGACAAAAATGTCACCCCCATTCCATTTTTTGTTTGTTTGTTTGTTCCATTTCTCTCGAAGAATAAATGACAGTAAAGGCAAGACAGCTGCGCTTTGATTATATTTCTCTGAGCAGGTCAGCCCGCCCCCAGGTCAGTCCGCAGCCTGGCGCCAGCTGCTTGGATGATTTCTGTACTCATCAGTCGCTTACTCTCCGAGCAGATGTTGGGTCTCGGCTTGTTGACGTCTTTTTAGACGTTTTTCTCGTGTTTTCTCTTTTGTCACGGTTTTGTTCGTGCGCATGAGACCCTGTCAAAAATAAACGGGCCCGACAAAAACGCCTAAAACACTTCACGTCAACAACGTTCCCCTGCTTGGAACGGAATGCCACACACCTTCAACTTTCAAATATTGATGATTTTGATCGTCAAACCGTTCCAGAAATTATCTATCCGGATTGACAAACGCGTACAAACTGCTCTTCGTCGGGGAACAGACATCTTGACTATAAGTTATATAAGTTTACACGGGGCCCGAGGCTTATTTTTGGCATGTCAAGCTTTTTATCGGGGTTTCTTTTATGTACTGGAAGTTTTTACGCCAACCCAACGGACCGTTGGCATAAAAAAACTTCCAGTGCAAAAATCGAAACACGCCAAAAATGCGCCCCAAACTATACTCTCCAAGCAGAGATTTTGGGTTAGGCGTGCACATGTTTTTAGGAATTTCATCGGGGCTTGTTTGTTGCACTGGAATATATTTCACCCAATTCCAGTGCAAAAAAAGCGATAAAAATCCTAAAAACACGCCAACAATAACCCAAACCTCTGCTTGGAGAGTACCCAAACCAAACCTCTGCTGGCTTGGACTGGAGAGTAATTTTTCCGCGGGCTCTGACCAGGCCTGGGTCTGACCTAGTTTTACCGGGGCCCGTGGAGTGAGCGGCAAGTTAATCATTAGCTTTGACACGCCCACGTCGAGCGCGTTTGGTATCAGAGCAGGGATCAGAGCACAGACTCTACAGAGAAGACTGGCCCCAGACTAGCTAGAGAGTACTTCGTGTATATATTCATATTTGATAGGCAGTGTATCCACAGCTTCACATAAGGTCCTTGTCTCGTGTGTGACACATCGTGTCTCACT
>NW_017802658.1:886116-900220 GCF_001625305.1 Branchiostoma belcheri | reverse complement strand
TTGGTGGGAAGGTTACGACTCGTTTTGAAATTTCCGCCAGCCTCTCCAACATCTGCTTGGAGAGTACAACTTCCGGCATATGATGTTGTTGTTGTTCTCCATATGGGGCCGCTTAAAGAAATTGGCGCGAAACTAACGGAGTAGAAAAGATTAGACGTGGCATGGGGGCTGTCCGAGTTAGGCCGACGGGTCCTGCTCAACCGATGCCAGATCCGACGGCAGGACGTATGCTGTCAGACTCAGAGGGATGTTAGGATTTCTTGAGCACTTAAATTGCAAACTGTATGCAAGGCCTGAACTTATATATAATGACGAATGACGAAGAAACGCCTGGAGTATCACCTCAGCTGAGGAGCTTCGTTTCTGACGTGGCGGGGAAAGGCCGGATCATGTGTGAACTCCGGTGGACTGAAGCGTTCAGCTGCTATAGCAGGATCCAAATGTCACTGCTCAGAGGAAAATTCTCTTGGGGCATTGAATTTTCCAAATCATCGGAAGACCGATTGTCCAGGCTATCGTGTTCTGTAAGTACTCAGTCTGAGTTTATATATTATCTTTTGCTTAGACGATTTAGAATAGCCTGGATGCCAGACCCAAAGCACACTGGACACAAAATATATCCAGGCTCACTGAGATATTTGTGTCCAGTGTGCTATGGGTCTGGAACCCAGGCTAATTTAGAATGGCATGCCTGAGCAGTCGACCGTGAGTCTGTACCACGTGTAGACCAACTCGTACTTTGTCCCCATGGCCACCCGCCGCGGTGGGTGATCGTGTCACATCAACATGGTTTCGAGAGAAAAGTTGTGGCGCATATACGACAAGTTTAGGAAATATGGTCAAATTATCTGGGAAATGATATATGTACACTATAACTCTGTCGGGCTTGCGAGTCTGTTTTTGATAAACATTTACTAAGTATTCGATGGTGCTGTATGCTGAGCCTTGGCAGGTTCGAATTCAAAACAGTAATCAATCATTACTCTCCAAGCAGAAGTTGTGGGGGAAGATCGTTACATTTTTATATATGGCCGTTTTTTTGTCCTGACCCCCACGTGGCCGCGGACCTTCTCTGGCTAATGGATACAGCCTGGCCAATTTGATACTGTCTTTTTGCCACTGAGAGGGATCTGCTTTAATAGAGATTAATCAATCATTCTTGTAACACGCGATCGGTAACAAAGTTAGGGCGTGCATCATGCGCTAGATGCTGCGCGATTCCAGTCGATTAGCGGCGTGTCCGGGCATATTTTCTATCGAGTACAGAAGCAACTAAACCCGTACAGACAAGAGGAAAAATTGGTACTGCATTCTCTATCAACTAATATCTTGGGAATGCAATTTTTTCAAGTATATTTTGCGCAGGTAAATCCTTCAGTCTTCATTTGTTTTATAATATATACAGTGACTTTTGATACACCGCGCAGCGTAATGTCAACCCAAGGAGCTTGGTCAACCTTTTCCCACAGTTTGCGCTGGTTTGTTTGCCCGGCAGTGCCAGCGTTAATTAGTTCCAGCCAAGCTCTGAGGCTGACAGGCGGCCCTTTATACCCTATACCATATATCAAGTATCAAGTATGTGGGTCCAAAATCAGCGGACCGTACCGGTTCTGAATCCACCGAAAATCCACTAAAACCACATCTTCACCCTTGGAACCCATTCAGCCGGTTAGCCGGTTCTGAACCCACAGATTTTCAAAGAGGTCAGCTTGAAGAATATGAAACATTCCCGGATCCAAAGGATTGCGAAATCTCAACAAACCACGTGACCCGCCAAGATGGCCGCCATTGTTTACTACTGGCCGGCCGTCGGCGCGGCGCTGCGCGGCACCAAGTCGTCAAGAATATGACGTCTTCTGCGGCATTTATCACCCTCAAAACAAGACGCGACGATGGAGAAAGAGATGAAGAGTATAGTTTATCGTCAATTGAGGGGCCTGACATAGCTGTTCGCACTCGCAGCGCATAAAGACAACACCAGCTGACTCACAGGTCCAGTGAGCCGCGGGCGACTTTGACAAGTTTGAGAACTCTTTTGTATCGAAGAAAACCCCCACAATTTCATATTCCCCACAATTTCATATTATATTTCACAAAGGACTTGAAAGATTTTCATGATTCTACTTGTGTTAATTAATGTAAAATTTATGCAAGTTGACAACGATTTCGTGTTCATATTTCACGGCGTATTCTAGCCATAATATGAGCTCCGCTTAGTTTTCAACTTTCTACAAGTTGTTTGGATTTGCCCCAGACCGACTTTTTGGTCGATACGTCCGATGTACAGAAGGGGGCGCTGCACCACGGCTCTCTGATAACGAAGGTTTTAATTAAGCGGGACTAGTCCAAAGGGTTGTAGTCAGGTCCGGGACTAGTCCGGGACCAGTGGACCTGCCGGACTAGTCCTGCCCCCAACTCCCAGGACCACCTCGGACCGATCTGTGTCTGACAGGACTAGTCCCAACCGTCTGGGACCTGCTAGGACCTGCTGGGACCACCTCGGACTAGTCCGGACTAGTCCACTGAAATTTCCTTTTTACAGAGGCATGGTTTGCTAGCTAACTAATACCTTTGATAGAAATCATGACTAGAAACCATGATAATCACTGTATCATAAGCTTCTTCATATATCACACACACTAAATGCAAAATTGAACCCCATTCTGAAAAAAAACAACAGCAATACAATTGATGTGCGAAGTGATTAATGTTACATCAAACAGTTACCCGAGCAAGTCTTCCCATCGGGGTTGAGAAGAAAACCGTTGTTACATCCGCATGTGAATCCGCCCGCAATGTTCTGACACGTCTGCTCACAGTCATGCTGGGCTTCATCACATTCGTTGACATCTTGTAGACAAAAGATATAAGGTAAAACAAGAAACAGTCATGCCTTCAAATATTAGTCTATGAGTTATCAACCAAGATTTGAGGTGAGGTAGGTATCGCTGCATTTGTAGTACTGCAGAAGCGACATCTAGCCTACCTGCAGTAAATAGTTGTTGAATAAAGAACTTCCTTATAAATTGTGAGTCAAAATAAAATTGTTCCTACCGATGCACGAGACGCTGTTTACGTCAAGCTGATATCCCGCCTGGCAGGAGCAGTGGTAGCTACCCTGCTCGTTTATACATATTTGGTCACAAGGTCCCTGGCCTCCGTTAGTCTGGCACTCATCTACGTCTGTAAGAATAAAATCTCTTTAGTGATCAATATCGATAATAGTATCATCTTCAATAGCAAATGAGCCTATGTGTTACGATTATCAGATAAATGAATGTTATGAAGAACATTTAGTATCTGGACCGTTGTAATAAGTTGTTCGTCTCCAAATGATTGGTACACTGCTGATAGAATATGTTCCAAGATTTCAGCACATTTAAGTTTATTTTTAATAATAATAATTTCTAATTACTTCAGTTTAGGTAAGCATTTTAAGAAAATTCTAAGAAAACCTCTTTACCCCTGCAAGTGGGAACCGGCGCACTCCAGGTGCCGTCAGCTTGACAAGTAGTGCTGGAGGCTCCAACCAACTTGTACCCGGGGTTACAGGTAAAGTGTACCACGGCCTGGTAGGAGGTGGCACTGGTAGAACTCAGCACCAAGTTCGCCGAGCGTGGCAGTGCAGCACATTGTACAGCTGAAATCAGAAATCAAAGTTTGTAAAAACTATAGTTGGTCAGTTTCTAAACATTTATGTAAGGTGTTGTTGGGTAAAACGACAAGAATATGACAACTGACATGACCCCATCGCTTCAGCGAAAACAAAACTACACCTTCAGTGATTGAGCAAGATACATCGATGCATCTTCATATTGGTGTATACATGTACATGTAAGTGTAGGTCATAAATACCTGTACAGGTCACTCCGTTCCCGCTGTAGCCGGTGTTACAGCTACAGGTAAAACTACGGTGACCCGCTGTGTTGCTACAGGAGGCGTGGGTGTCACAGTTATGCTGGGCATTGGCACATTCGTCGATATCTTGAAGACAAAATAAATTTATCAAAGGTAAAAAGTAAAGAAAAGATAGTAACAATGCACACAGCAAATGAAAGCCAACATCATACGGAATACATTTAGTTCTTGGTATTTCCCTGTGTTATACGACAGCCTTGATTGTCGAATGAGATAAAATTGGTGACGTTGTTTAAAACAACATAATATCATCCCCAAATCTTCTATCAGAAATGAATCTATGATGTCATTTTTACTGAATTTTACATCGATCCAGCGAAGACAAAACTGCCCTCAATGTTTGAGCAAGATACATCGGATATCTGCATAACAGCGTGTACATGTACATGCGTACATGTTGGTCATAAATACCTGTACAGGTGACTCCATTCCCGCTGTAGCCGGTGTTACAGCTACAGGTAAAACTACCCGCTGTGTTGCTACAGGAGGCGTGGGTGTCACAGTTATGCTGGGCATTGGCACATTCGTCAATATCTTGAAGACAAAATAAATTTATTAAAGGTAAAAATTAAAGGAAAGATAGTAACATATGCACACAGCAAATGAAAGCCAACATCATACGGAATACATTTAGTTCTTGGTACTTCCTTGTGTTATACGACAGCCTTGATTGTCGATTGAAGAATGAGATAAAATAATTATTGTTGACATTGTTTAAAACATCATAATATCATCCCCAAATCTTCGATCACAAATGAATCTATGATCATGTCATTTTTACTGAATTTTACGTCGATCCAGCGAAGACAAAACTGCCCTCAATGTTTGAGCAAGATACATGTACATAGGATATCTACATAACAGCGTGTACATGTACATGTACATGTGTACATGTAGGTCATAATTATATACCTGTACAGGTGACTCCGTTCCCGCTGTAGCCGGTGTTACAGCTACAGGTGAAACTACCCGCGGTGTAATAAGTTATGAGGTAAAAATTAAAGAAAACATAGTAACAATACCGGTACATACAGCAAATGAAAGCCGTCATCACATGGAATACATTTAGTTTTTGGTACTTTCAATGTGTTATACGACAGCCTTGATTGTCGATTGAAGAATGAGATAAAATCTGTGACATTGTTGAAAACAGCATAATATCATTCCCAAATTTTCAATCACAAATGAATCTACGTAGCACAATCACTACATACTTAAAAAGAAATTGAACTTTTAGTATTGGACCGTTCTGGTCGTCCGTCTCCACATGTACATGTAAGTGTAGGTCATAAATACCTGTACAGGTGACTCCGTTCCCGCTGTAGCCGGTGTTACAGTTACAGGTAAAACTGCCCGCTGTGTTCCTACAGGAGGCGTGGGTGTGGCAGTTATGCTGACCATTGGCACATTCGTTGACATCTAGTGGACAAAATTAAGGAAAAGATATATTACCTTTGAATGCAGCCAATGGAAGCTGTCATCAATTGCAAACATTTAGTTTGGACTGTTCCTGTTTTATACGACACCCTTGATTCATGTATACACGTACATGTATAAAAACATACAATGTCATGTACTGTACCTGTACATTGTGACATTGTACATCTTCATAATATATATGTATACATGTACATGTAAGTGTAGGTCATAAATACCTGTACAGGTGACTCCATTCCCGCTGTAGCCGGTGTTACAGCTACAGGTAAAACTGCCCGCTGTGTTCCTACAGGAGGCGTGGGTGCCACAGTTATGCTGGCCATTGGCACATTCGTCGATATCTTATAGACGAAATAAATTAAGGTTTAAAGCAAAAAGTAACAATACATACAGCAAATGAAAGGCATCATCATACGGAATACTTTTAGTTCTTGGTACTCTCCCTGTGTTATACGACAGCCTTAATTGTCGATTGAAGAATGAGATAAAATTTGTAAAAATTGTTGAAAACAATATAATATCATCCCGAAATCTTTGATCACAAATGAATCTATGATGTCATTTTTACTGAATTTTACATCGATCCAGCGAAGACAAAACTGCCCTCAGTGTTTGAGCAAGATACATAGGATATCTACACAAGAGCGTGTACATGTACATGTAAGTGTAGGTCATAAATACCTGTACAGGTGACTCCATTCCCGCTGTAGCCGGTGTTACAGCTACAGGTAAAACTACCCGCTGTGTTCCTACAGGAGGCGTGTGTGCCACAGTTATGTTGGCCATTGGTACATTCGTTGACATCTTGTAGACAAAACAAGTAATAAAGTAAAAATTAAAGAAAATATAGTACAATACATACAGAAAATGAAAGCCGTCATCATACGGAATACATTTAGTTCTTGGTACTTTCCCTGTGTTATACGACAGCGTGTACATGTACATTCATACACGTAGGTCATAAATACCTGTACAGGTGAATCCGTTCCCGCTGTAGCCAGTGTTACAGCTACAGGTAAAACTGCCCGCTGTGTTGCTACAGGAGGCGTAGGGGTGGCAGTAACGCCAGCCTCCGGCACATTCGTTGACATCTTGTAGACAAAATAAAGTTATACGGTAAAGATATATACAGCAAATGAAAGCCATCATCATACGGAATGCATTAATTCTTGGTACTTTCCGCGATTCGGGTAACATTCCTCACATCTGGTCCACGTGCCATACATTCCTTTTAAAACGTGCCCGATCACGATTCTCCGAAACTACATTCATTGTTGTTTGATGAAAACACGCTAGGTAGCGTGTCGTTATTGTCAGAGGTCAACGACCTGCTTGCTGATGCCCCCCTCCCAGCGTATCTCGGCCGAATACTGACGTAGTCCCGCCAGAGGCGGTGAAGCTCGTCCTAGAACGGACCCATTATTTGACCATTACTACTCTTTAAGTTGCTGACACGTAAAATTTGGTATTGCATATAAATAAAGAAATATCACCCCGTAATCCATGACCAAGTGAAGTCACATTGAAATCACATTGCGTTCAGACGCAAATCACGATGCGGGAAAACCGATTCGAAACCACCTCTAGAAGTGGCTTGGGTTCGAGGCACTTTCAATGTGATTTCGGAGCGTTCAGATGGAGCCACTTGAAACCGGCTTCGGGGTAAACCACATGTAAAGCGCCTTCACTGACTTCACATGAACACGGCCCAAGGCCGTGTCTAAACGGAATCACCCAAGGCGGTTTACATGTGGTTTACCCCGAAGCCGGTTTCAAGTGGCTCCATGTGAACGCTCCGAAATCACATTGAAAGCGCCTCGAGCCCAAGCCACTTCTAGAGGTGGTTTCGAATCGGTTTTCCCGCATCGCGATTTGCGTCTGAACGCAATGTGATTTCAATGTGACTTGGTCATGGATTACGGGGTGATATTTCTTTATTTATATGCAATACCAACTTTTACGTGGCAGCAACTTAAAGAGCAGTAATGGTCAAATAATGTGTCCGTTCTAGGGCGAGCTTCACCGCCCTGGCGGGACCACGTCGGCATTCGGCCGAAATACGCTGGGAGGGGGGCATTAGCAAGCAGGTCGTTGACCTCTGACATTAATAACACGCCGCCTTGCGTGTTATCATCAAACAGCAATAAATGTAGCTCAAGCGCATTATGTTCGGACACGGTTTCACAGGTGTATGTGGCACGTGGACCAGATGTGAGGAATGTGAGTTACCCGAATCGCGGTTTGGTTGATTCCGTATAGACACGACCTAAGTGTAGGTTATTAATACCTGTACAGGTGACTCCATTCCCGCTGTAGCCGGTGTTACATCTACAGGTAAAACTGCCCGCTGTGTTGATACAGGAGGCGTGGGTGTGGCAGTTATGCAAGCCTCTGGCACATTCGTTGACATCTTATAGACAAAAAAAAATAAAGGTATAAGGTAAAAATTAAAGAAAAGATAGTTACAACAATAGCAAATGAAAGCCGTCATCATCACACGGAATGCATTAATTCTTGTAATTCTTGTTACTTTCCCTGTGTTATACGACAGCCTTGATTGTCGGTGAAAGAATGAAATAAAATTGGTGACATTTTAAAAAACAGCATAATATTATTCCCAGATTTTCGATCACAAATGAATCTATGTGACATAATCTTGCATAAACAAATGAAAAAAAAACATTTAGTATGGGACCGTTCTAATAAATATTCCGACGCCAAATAGTTGGTGTTTAGCGACTTCCTTTACTGAATATTCCATGATATGACTGACAAACATTTCAGCACACTTAAGTATATTTTTTCAGTTGAAATTTACATTTAGTTCTAAGAAAACCTCCTTACCTCTGCAAGTGGGTTCCGGCGCACTCCAGGTGCCGTCAGCCTGACAAGTAGTGCTGGAGGCTCCGACCAACTCGTACCCGGAGTTACAGCGGAAGTGTACCACGGCCTGGTAGTAGGTGGCACTGGTAAAACTCAGCGCAGGACATTGTACAGCTGAAATCACAAATCAAAGTTAACTTTGTAAAAACTAAACTTAGTTGTCTCGTTCACGCCCATTGGAGAGGTGTTGACATTTGCGTAAGTTTTTTTTAGGTGAAACAACATGAATATGATAACTGAGATGACTATATCACTCCAGCGAAAGCAAAACTGCGCTAAATTCAGTGTTTGAATAAGATGCATCTATACACCTTCATATTGGTGTATACATGTACATGTAAGTGTAAGCTATTAATACCTGTACAGGTGACATTTCAGCACACTTAAGTATATTTTTTCAGTTGAAATTAGCACATTTAGTTCTAAGAAAACCTCTTTACCCCTGCAAGTGGGTTCCGGTGCACTCCAGGTGCCGTCAGCTTGACAAGTAGTGCTGGAGGCTCCGACCAACACGTACCCAGGGTTACAGGAAAAGTGTACCACGGCCTGGTAGGAGGTGGCACTGGCAAAACTCAGCGCAGGACATTGTACTGAAATGATAAATCAAAGCGTGCAAAAACTATTGTTGGCTCATTTTAACCAGGGAGCTTTCATGTGATGAAGGTTTCTCATTTTAACTTTCTAGTGGTGTCGACATTTGCGTAAGGTGACGTTAGGTAAATCGTCATGACCATAACAACTAACTTGACAAGTTGAACATCGCTCTAGCGAAATCAAAACTGCCTATAGTGTTTGAGCAAGATTCATCTATATAACGGTGTGTACATGTAGGCCATGAATACCGGTGGCGGTGACTAAGTTATGATTAATGCCGTTCACCTTCACCTAACTTCCAAATGCGGTATATATGAATTCCCGATAGCTACTACTATGAATTTATAGCATTCTCTAATTAGGTTTACCGAAGGAAAATGTTGTTTTTTGCTCAGTTTCTTCTTCCACTTCTTCTTCTCCAAACAGTGATCTAAATGACCTGAACCAATTTTTGCAGAGCTCGCACTTACATAGCTCGCGAAGGTAAATATTATGCGCATACATTTGCTTTGCAAAAGCTACTTCTATGCCCAAAATTTAGCCAATCAATGAATGATATGTACAGGTGGTCCTATTTGGAATAATTTGCATTTCATATGTGGTCCATTTCTAATCCTATTAAAAATACCGACATGTCGAAAGTCATGAAGAAAGACGACCCTGTCCAGGAAGCAGGTTAGGAGCATGCGGGAGAGGAAATGTGAAACAAGAGAAGTACGACGGAGATTTCTGTGGCAAGACAGTATCCATGAGGTGGTCGGCAAAACTTCTCTGGCTAATGGATGCTGCCTTGCCACCGAAAGGGATCTGCTTGGAGATTAGACGGAGATAGCTATAGTATTGAATGTACCAGGATCGCAGCAGAAGCGGACTTCATAGTCGCGGCAGCGGCCGTCACTCTGATCTGAGTTCCTGCAGTACAAGCCCTTTGTCGGGCTGAAGTGTTCTAAGCGTTCTCCTGTCTGCAAAGCGTTGGTGTGGGTATCGACAGTACGGCCCTGGATACGGGACGGTACTGAGCACGGTACCGCGCCAGGATACTCATCTCGAATGAGTGGAAGATCTTCAAAGTCTCCATGGGAGCCGGGATCGTCACGGTCAATCCAGCGGGTCCAGCGGGCACAGGCTGAAAAATACAAAAAACGAAATAAACTCTCTTTTTTTTCAGAAACACAGTAATGAATACAAATGAAAGGACACGGGCTAAGTGGCTGAGAACTCAAGTTAGGTACATGTACAACTTATATTCTCGCAGCCACTTTTACGATGGAAAAAAGTATTCAACAAGACGTTTGAAAATACATAATAAAAGACCTAGCGTCAAACCTCCCATCCCAGAAGATAAAAACTACTAGACGATGTCGGCCCCGTCGCAGTTACATACACGGTTACAACCACGTGACCTTATTCACATGAGACTTTACTGATACGTGATATTTACTGATACACTTATGATATTTACTGACCATCCGCTTTAGCCACCACAAGCACCAGGGCTAGTGCTCCAAACAACACCCTTGGATTCATGGTCTCCTTTTCTTCTGAAACAACAAGCAACAATTAATCGAAGATATTTATTGGGGAGAAGGGTTTGGGTGTTTTGGCTGCTACTACATGTATACTAAGGAGGTCAAGCCAAAACAAAACAAACGTCAATGCATTTATATTGTTTCATTCGCAGAATGAATAGACTTGATTGCATTACATGTCAAAAGACAAAAATGTGTCCATTTACCTGATCAACAAGTGTTTTAAATCACCCATTCGCACCACATAACAATTAAAGAGTTATATTAGAGAACTGTCAGCTACAATTAAGTTTGCACATTCAAGTTCTTTCATGAGTTGTATTGTGAAGGGTTGCAAATAGCTTTCAAAAACAGCAAATAAATCAAACTATGTATCTGTAAGGCCACTGCGAAAACGTACATACTTATCGGCAAACAAATAGCAAAGAAAACATAAACTTGAAG
The DNA here is from genome assembly GCF_001625305.1 of Branchiostoma belcheri. Lineage (NCBI taxonomy): Eukaryota > Metazoa > Chordata > Leptocardii > Amphioxiformes > Branchiostomatidae > Branchiostoma > Branchiostoma belcheri. The sequence continues at coordinate 889,415 of NW_017802658.1, read as the reverse complement.
GCATTTAGTCACACTAATATTTTCAAACTGTCAAAGGAAATCCACTGTACTAGCTTTTTCTGACAGTCCATTCACTCAGGATTCTAAATTCGATTGTGGCCGGTGTCACAGCGATCTCGCCCCGCCTCCGTAGATCTGGCCCCCTTCCGCCCCTTAGTCTTCTCTTTTACGGTACTCGTACCACAGGTATGGCAGGTACACAAATTTGATTAACACTTCAAACGATATCATTACAGGTTCAGTTAAAGCAAGAAGGTAACCTCCTTGGTTGAAATATTCCCCTTCTGTGTACAGCATACGCATATCAACAACGCAGGATTTGAGCTGATCATTGGTAAAATATTTGTTGTGAGAGTGTATACATGCAAGATATTAGTAATTCCCCACATACAGCGAAATAATATGATTAGAATTATTTAACAAATTTGTGTACTTGGACATGCTTAAACGGATGTTTTCGAGGAAATAACTGATTTTTCGATGGGAAGGCGAAATCGCAGTGACACCAGCTTACCATACCTAGGTTTAGCTTTAAGATTCATACTTTGATTGACCCTCTGATATCGCATACCGATTGCACTTTAGATAAATGTTTACTTTTTAAAATTCTGTTAGAAGATTCAATGAAGATCAGCAACTTCAATAAAACGTAAAGAATACGAACTCACGGCTTTCGGCACGGTACCACTCTTCGGCCTTTCTCGAAGTAAATGACTTGTCACGTTAAATACGGTACGTTGAAATTTACATTTCACATTATCAACAGCCACATTTCCTGAGCAAGATAACGTTACACGCGTGGAGTCAATACGTCTTTTGGCAAAACTAGGACATGTCCTTGGGACAAGTCAGCTTATTATATATACCCCCATTCCACTTAGACGGCGCTCTCTCCACGCGTAAAATTGGTCAGAGGGAGGAGAGAGCGCCAAGGTCGCCGTGAGAGCGCCATGAGAGCGGGATGAGAGCGCCATGAGAGCGGGATGAGAGCGCGATGAGAGCGGGATGAGAGCGCGATGAGAGCGCCATGACCGCGCGAGCGCGCCGTCACCTCGACGATGGTACGGAAGCGGTTCATACCATCGCCGTGAGAGCGCCAAGGTCGGCGATGCAACAATGAGCGCCGTGAGAGCGCGAAAGCGAGCGCCACGAGAGCCCACAACTGCCCTAACATTAATTTAGATATACCGCATTCCACTTAGACGGCGCTCTCTCCGCGCTCCCACAATTTTAGGTCGCAGAGAGAGCGCCGTCAGAGATATGGGGGCCTTAACACCCTTGATTTCATACCTTGAATATGATGCAGGATGTACAAGCCTAAGAGTGATTGTGAAAACAATTAAAGAAACAAAACATACAAAATTTCGTTCTCTATTTCCGTAATATTCGTTGAGTGAGCTATGAATTCGTTGGTCGCCCATAAACGTTGCTGACATTTGAGCTGTTAGTCGCGCAGAGAGGTCGCCGTAGAGCACGTTTTTCGTGATGTTCGGCGCTCTGGCCAATTTCAGAGCGCGCTGTTGCATTCCAAAACGTGTTATTCGTATTCCAAATCATGATTTGGAATGGACCACGTTTTGGAATGCAACACAACAGGCATTCCACTTCGTTTTATTTCAAATCATAATTTGGAATGAAACACGTTCTGGAATGCAACACGCGCCGTGAGAGCGCCAGCTTTTATGTCAAATATTATCATAGATACTTTTACATTTAAAAATAGCCAAATTATCTGTGGTAAGATATAAGAAGCGGAAAGGAAATACGCATCCCTGGCAAAAATTAAAGTCAGCTGGATTGGCTCACATTAAACGTCCTTGAAGCCTTGAACGGGGACATCGGGGATGTCATCACGGGAGACACTGGGTTCTTCTTCTCCACTCGTCCCTGTCCTGCATTAGACATTAAATATAAGTGTACATGACGCCTGTCGGAGTGTCCTATATAAAATAAAAATGACATGATAACCTAAAACAAGATTGATTAAAGAGATGACTTAGAAGCAAGGAGTACGATTTTTGCAAGTGTTTATTTTGTATTTGACAAGTGGTAAAGAACATAAGTAAGTAACTGTCACAATAGCTGTGTCGCCGCAGCCTGTAACTTCAGAAAAACTACTTAAGAGCCGATGTCTGTAAAAACCAAGCAAATCAGAAAAAAAGTGGCCAAACTCAAAAAATCAAATTTTCTCAAACTTTGTGTGGTGGTAGGGCCTTGACACAAACTTACAAAAATGGGTAAGTTTTGGACGCCTGGTTATTTGTTGCCATGGCAACGGCCATTTTTCAAAATGGCGGATTTTTACCTTGTGGAGGCATAAGTCTTGCCCAAAATGGACCATCTTTTATCTTCAGTATCTCACAGAAAGTAACACATATCTCATTGCTTCTAACATATTTTATGATCCATATTGTAACTAAGAAAATGATATGAAGTTTTGCTCAAAATGTTTTTGTGGTGAGCTGTAGCAGACATTTAAAAATGGCGTGTTTTTGTAAAATTTCAAAATTGAGAAAAAGCCATTTTTAGGACGTTTTTAGTGAACCATGGCCGCTTAAAAGGCAGGTAGAATTAGTTGATTTTTGACACAGTTATGGCTATAACCTTTGTCTACAACATATCAGAAAATATCTTTGGGGTCTCCATGGGGGGGAGTACAGTGACCCCTAGACTAAACCATTATTTCCATTGTGAAAGAATCCCAACCGCTGCATTATAAGTGAAAAAAGCACCCACAGCATGGCTATACAGTAAAGAAAACGACATCTAAAGCTTTTTTCAAGTGCTAAGGAAACCTACCTCGCACTTACAAAAGTTGTTTTCTTCTGGGATGACAACGGGTTACCATGGCAACAGTTATATGGGGAGGGGGGCGGTGTTTTGAGGCCCACGGCCACTTTCTTGTTGTATAATGTCTGAAAAGTTTAAACCAGAACCACCAAACTTGGTGACTTTTCCTCAAATAAATTTTGCAATAATTTGATATTCATACTTTCATGTTGCCATGGCAACTGGTTGCTGACAGGCATATTTTGCCAAATTCAGCAATTTCAGTATAAGAATAAAATTTCCATTTTTTTTGTTTAAAATTTTTCCTCTTATCAAACATTCATGACATTACTGTAAGTTCATATAATTTTTATGATTACAAATTTATAATTAATGTTAATTAGATGACGTCATTGGTCAAAGTCTAAGATGGTGGACTATAACTCGGATATAACAAGTTTTTCCTCTTAACACTAAAACACAAGATTTTTTAATCCATCCGGGGCAAGGAAGGTACCTTGGACAAAGGA
>NW_017802658.1:876020-886096 GCF_001625305.1 Branchiostoma belcheri | reverse complement strand
AGGCAGGTAGAATTAGTTGATTTTTGACACAGTTATGGCTATAACCTTTGTCTACAACATATCAGAAAATATCTTTGGGGTCTCCATGGGGGGGAGTACAGTGACCCCTAGACTAAACCATTATTTCCATTGTGAAAGAATCCCAACCGCTGCATTATAAGTGAAAAAAAGCACCCACAGCATGGCTATACAGTAAAGAAAACGACATCTAAAGCTTTTTTCAAGTGCTAAGGAACCTACCTCGCACTTACAAAAGTTGTTTTCTTCTGGGATGACAACGGGTTACCATGGCAACAGTTATATGGGGAGGGGGGCGGTGTTTTGAGGCCCACGGCCACTTTCTTGTTGTATAATGTCTGAAAAGTTTAAACCAGAACCACCAAACTTGGTGACTTTTCCTCAAATAAATTTTGCAATAATTTGATATTCATACTTTCATGTTGCCATGGTCATGTTGCCATGGCAACTGGTTGCTGACAGGCATTTTTTGCCAAATTCAGTAATATCACTATAGCAATGAAATTTCCATTTTTTTTGTTTTAAAATTTTCCCCCTTATCAAACATCCATGACATTCCTGTAAGTTTATGTAAATTCTTTGTTTACACATATATGATTTATGTTAATTAGAGACGTCATTGGACAAGATAGCGGACCATCAGTAACTCGGATATTACGTTTTTTTCTCTTAAAACGCTAAAACTCTCAAAACTTTTTAAAGCATAGAAAACGAAAACTAAAGCTGTCTACAAGTGGTAAGTAAACCCACCTTGCACTAACAAAAGTTCATTCCGTCTGGACTGACAACGGGTTACCATGGTAACAGTCATATGGGGAGGGGGCGGTGTTTCAATGCCCGAGGCCACTTTCTTATTGTATAATGTCTAGCAATTTTCAGCTAGAACCACCAAACCTGGTGACTTTTCCTTAAATAACTTGGGCAATAATTTCATTTTAAAGATGAAAATCAATATTTTTATGTTGCCAAGGCAACGGGTTGCTGACAAACATATTTTACAAAATTCCGTAATTTCATGCAGTTTAAGAAATGAAATTTCCATTTTTTTCTAGTAAAATTGCACCTCTTATTTGGAATTTATGGCATATGTAATTTCATATAATTTCTATCATTAAACGAATTTTTCTTTCATTTTTGATGCTGCATGAACCCTACTTAAGCTGGAGTCACATGCTCGGCATGTTCCCGGTGTAGACGCCGGCCGGCGTCATGAAGCCGAGCGTGCGCAGACTGTCAGGGTCACAATCAAATGTTCCTTTACGGCTCCCTGTCGGGGCGCTAAGACGGCTTCTATTTAAAATTCACAAACTTTTGGTCCCTTTGACGGTTTCTGTTAGGGACCAGTCCGGTGAACGTTCAGTCTCCCGTCTTGACCCATGCGGGATGCGGTAGCGTGCCGACCTCTTACATTCTGGCCGGGCAGCTTTTGGATCCTTGGCGGGGTTCAGGGTTGATCCTTTCGGGTCCCTGGGTGGTAGGCCACAGTATACCAAAGGTATGGTACAATTATTGTCCTCCTGGCACCCTTCAATGCTGAACCCGTTGGTAGAGTAGTAAATCAAAAACATCTAGCAAATCTTTCTTTACATTTGATGATGTAGCCTCATCATCAATCACATCAATCACCCTGTGCCTATGTTTTCTGCTTATCTCAGTTCTAAAAATCTACCTTTTGATTGAAATTCCACATTTTGTCAGGATGTTTGCAACAGCATTATTACCACAGTGGTAACAGACAGCATTGTTCTGCCATAGGGATACTGTTGATCTATGTGAATGCTACAACAACATTATATATATAAATAGAAATGATAAGTGCCATTTAAAAAAGAAGTGTTACCTTTGGCAACTCTTTGTCAATCCAGCAAGAATCTACTTCCTTTGTCCAAGGTACCTTTCCTTGCCCCATGATTAAAAAAATCTTGTGTTTTAGTGTTAAGAGGAAAAACTTGTTATATCCGAGTTATAGTCCACCATCTTAGACTTTGACCAATGACGTCATCTAATTAACATTAATTATAAATTTGTAATCATAAAAATTATATGAACTTACAGTAATGTCATGAATGTTTGATAAGAGGAAAAATTTTAAAACAAAAAAAATGGAAATTTTATTCTTATACTGAAATTGCTGAATTTGGCAAAATATGCCTGTCAGCAACCAGTTGCCATGGCAACATGAAAGTATGAATATCAAATTATTGCAAAATTTATTTGAGGAAAAGTCACCACAGTTTGGTGGTTCTGGTTTAAACTTTTCAGACATTATACAACAAGAAAGTGGCCGTGGGCCTCAAAACACCGCCCCCCTCCCCATATAACTGTTGCCATGGTAACCCGTTGTCAGCCCAGAAGAAAACAACTTTTGTAAGTGCGAGGTAGGTTTCCTTAGCACTTGAAAAAAGCTTTAGATGTCGTTTTCTTTACTGTATAGCCATGCTGTGGGTGCTTTTTTCACTTATAATGCAGCGGTTGGGATTCTTTCACAATGGAAATAATGGTTTAGTCTAGGGGTCACTGTACTCCCCCCCATGGAGACCCCAAAGATATTTTCTGATATGTTGTAGACAAAGGTTATAGCCATAACTGTGTCAAAAATCAACTAATTCTACCTGCCTTTTAAGCGGCCATGGTTCACTAAAAACGTCCTAAAAATGGCTTTTTCTCAATTTTGAAATTTTACAAAAACACGCCATTTTTAAATGTCTGCTACAGCTCACCACAAAAACATTTTGAGCAAAACTTCATATCATTTTCTTAGTTACAATATGGATCATAGAATATGTTAGAAGCAATGAGATATGTGTTACTTTCTGTGAGATACGGAAGGTAAAAGATGGTCCATTTTGGGCAAGACTTATGCCTCCACAAGGTAAAAATCCGCCATTTTGAAAAATGGCTGTTGCCATGGCAACCATCAACCAGCGAACCAAAACTTACCCATTTTTGTAAGTTTGGACCAAGTCCCTACCACCACACAAAATTTAAGAGAATTTGATTTTTTGAGTTTGGCCACCTTATGCTTGGTTTTTACAGACAGCTGCTCTATCTTCAACAAACATTTGTACCATCGCAGACCCTCTTCCATTAAAAATCTCCTAGATTTGTGTACACAAGAGCAAGAAGCAATGTGAATCTAAAATACTACTGAAGTAAGGTTTTGTGTTGACAAAGTGATGAAATGACTTCATTCCTTTTCTCACATTATTGTGCAGTGTCGCCCTAAAAATAGACTTTCCAGAAATTCAAACTTTTAACCGTTCACATGTACAACATTCCTAACTTCCTTCTACATAATAACTTGTAGACAAAGAAAACATGACCTGTCGCACATTAAAAAAAAAAAAGTTGTGTGTATCTGGATATACCCAATCAAGTATTGCAGGCACTCCAACAGGGCCTTTCTCGAAAGTTACTACACCTCCAATGCAAGTACAATTCTTTACTTTTCACAAAAATCGTAGTGAAATTTGATAATGCCTTACAAGTAACAATTCCCTATGGAACAATAGCCAAGACCGGTCATATTAAACCAATCACATTAAGTTATTGTCAAATAATTGCACATCTATATCTATATACACTAAACACCATGTAGCAGCAACCCTAACACAACTCGCAAACTTGGCAAGCAAAATTACCAACCCCAGGATATCAAAACACCCCTATTTTCATATTAGACTCTTCCAAACCAAATGTGGGACTGTACCAATTTCACTAAGGGGTGTTTGCAGCGAAGTCAACAGTGGCATGTCCCTCAAAACAACAAAATACCACACCCCCAAACTGGAATGGTCCAATCGTCAGTTGAAAAACACAACTACTAAACATTACACAACATGCAACAAATAAATAAATTTACAACTGATGCAATAATTAGTTTTAAATATGATATCATAGACTGCTAACTTAATTTCACTGAAGAGCTAATAATTGTAAGATATATGTATATATACATTTTATGGATGTAGTTCACTTTAAACTCAGTAAAACCTTAGATAAACCTCAAAATTGTAACCCTTAAGAAATTTGGCTGTAGATAGTCATTGAATGAAGGAATGGAAAAACAGATGTTCAATTTTTACTCCTGATGGTTTAAAGATTTAAGTTTTAAAAACTTTTTTGCAATTTGCCTTCTAAATGTGAAAGTTTAGACAAAGAATAAACATCTTAGTGCTTTTAGCTGAATACAACTAAAATGTTGAAAGGATTACAATTAAACAAAGGTTTAAACAACTAAGGTTTCACTTTAAAATTCATAGCCATTGACTAACATAAAAAGCTGCCACAAATAATCAACCACTTCACTAAATATATGAAAGATTAGAATTACAGCAATACACAATGTCAACAAAGCTTGTGGTACAGGTACATAATGTATGTATAGACACTGAAAGTCACTGAGATTCAATGCTTTCATTTGAATAGTTAAGTAACCAAAATCTATCAAATTCATGAAACAGTGACTTTGAGTTGTATTTAGATGACAAATGGTGTATATATTGTTCCAAGAGTAAATGTATGCACTTTATGTATCTAAATATACACTGTTGATGTACATGTTGCAGTTTTTGTGATAAACAATTTGTTTCAGTCATATTTCTCAACTGTTATGTTACAACAAATGCTGTGATATAATTGTATCCTAACCAAACACAGGTTATTCGAAACAAATACTCTCTTAGACTACTACCTTCTTTCCATCATATCAATGTCTCTGTACATAAATTTCTGGCTTCTCACTGCCCACATCACATACTCCCCTAGTCCCTTTTCATAGTTCATAACATATTTTCCTTCTTAAAACAAACAGAACAATATGAAGGAAATACAGTCAAATTACATCTTCTTTTTAAATCGATCCCAAAGAACTTTCCTTATACATCAAGACTTGCCATTGAAGGCTCTAGTTAACCCTCTTCATACCAAGTTCTGGTAGAATATAGTTAAAATTATACCAGAAGCTCGAATACAACCTCTGTTATTAACATTCATCTGCCAGGTTACATAATATACAAATGTATTTGCCACCCTAAAAATGTGTCTAAAGCACTAGACATCTAGATGCTTTTTAAAGTGGCAGATAAATTTAACCTGGCAGATAAATGTTAACGAAGTTATACATGTATTATTAAACATTAGGGTTTTTCAGATGATGCTAAGCTTCGTATTCTGATGCAAAGCATTTATAGATACAGGATTATCATTAAGTTCATAACAGACTTTATACAATAGATGTAAAATGGCCCATAGTCTTCCATGAATATAGTTTCATCAGGTTGGTAAGTCACTGAATAAAGAAACTCTTTTTTTTTTATACAACCGAGTGTTTTACTCAGCCGACGTTTCGGTGACCGTCTGTCACCTTCCTCAGGGCAGTTCTGACAGACGGTCACCGAAACGTCAACTGAATAAAACACTTGGTTGTGTAAAAAGAGTCTCTTTATTCAGCCCATAGCCTTGTTCAGACCGGTCATGATGGAGGCCTCCAGCAGGATGTTATAGCCTTGTTCAGACGTCGTGATGGAGGCCTCCAGCAGGATGTTATAGCCTTGTTCAGACGTCATGATGGAGGACTCCAGCAGGATGTTATAGCCTTGTTCAGACGTCATGATGGAGGACTCCAGCAGAATGTTATAGCCTTGTTCAGACGTCATGATGGAGGACTCCAGCAGGATGTTATAGCCTTGTTCAGACGTCTAGGCCACTCATGATGGAGGACTCCAGCAGGATGTTGAACTCCTTGAGAGACTGGAGGATGGAAACGAGGAACTGGACCATGGCCTCGTCCCTGAGGAAGGACGTCTCCTCGTACATGGACAGGGTGACGGGCGTGGCCACAATGAGGGGGATCCACTGGTCCAGCAGGTGGTCTCTGGAGGGAGCAAGGAGATAGATATTTACAGACTGTTCTGACTGTACACTGATTGGTGCAACATACTGTAAATCACTTTAATACTAGAGAAGTAATGCATTTGTTTACCTTCAGACATGGTCTGCTCTGTTAATTCTTACTCAATCACATGTACTACTAGTATATGGTGACAGGAGCAGAGCAGACCATGAAATTGCAACATTATGTAACCCAACACCAGACGTCAGCAAATCATGTCATTGGTCAGGTCAGAGGTCATGGTTTGGAGAAGAAGAAGAAGAGGAAGAAACTGAGCAAAAAAATTAGTCCTTTATTTTCTGGGTGGTACGTTACCCTAAAAATCAGCAAAGGGCCCTTCCAGTAACAATTTTCTGTCAGAATTTTGGGAATTTTTGCTCCTAGAGGGTCAATATGCACTGGGTCACTGTGGTTTCAACTCAGTATGTACATGTAGATAAATTACTAGAATATTGGATTTGAAAAATCAGGTTTCCAAGCCCTAAAAACTGCACTGGATGCCTTTAAAAATGTCTAGATCAATGTGAAAACAGAGTTGAAGTCTTCGCACCTTGCTCCGAGACACACCAGTAGTTTGAACTTCTCGTCCTTGCCCATACTGGTGGAGTGTGCGTTGATCTTCTCCACCAGACGACACAGAGACTTCCTGGACTGTCTCACCTGGACTGAGTCCCGAGAACCCTCCTCATCACTGTCTATACTCTGGAAGTAGGTGTAGACTTTTCCTGGGTGGGAAATAAGAGATCAGGTAATCATCAGTTAGACGTCTGGAAATTCAGTTTTCTCATGCTATATAGCGCTAAAGTGGCTCTAATTTGTAGATTTCCAGCAATGCAATGCAATGTAATGTAACGTATTGTAGTGGCTAGTTTTATGACTGACTGATTGGTTACTTACGAAAGATACATCGTAAATGGTATGATTGCACTAGCAAGACTACATGTAGAACAGAGCAACTGCAACATCTGAATCTGACATTGACAGGTTGCTAGAAATTTTACTCTGATTATACAATATTTAGTCATTCTGTAACAGCTAGAGAAAATACATACATACATACATACATACAATGTACATGTTGTACAAGACAACATGATGCATTTTGTTGATCTAAAAGGGCTACTTTTATCAAAAGAATGAATTGAAAACCATCACATGTATTCATCTACGTGACATGTATTGAAGTTTCCTTTTAAAGCCTATAACAGACAGTCAAAGTTTTGAGTTTCAAAACCAGCCTTCTGAGCAGTGTTTAAGACTCAAATACAACTTTACCTATGAAGTCCCAGACAAAGAACTTGTTCCTGAAGAGTCGTGAAGACTTGAAGCCGTACAGGAAGACCTGTTCCAGGGACTCCACTAGCCCGTTCTCACCACACAACAGGAGGGTCAGGCTGCCTCTCTGTATAACAACATATCAAACAGTTTAGAAAAACTTGGGTTCACTGAATCATAATTTTGTCTATAATGGTTAGCGTAGCATCTAGCTGTGTATATCTTAGTAGACATTCTTCATTTTTGAGAGACAATCGAAGGTATAGCACTCTGGTATCATGGTAAGGGCAGTGTCTTGTGTGGCTTATCAGTTCTTTCCCATACAAATACACAGACAAGGCAAAACCTACTGGAGATATACTTCATGGTCACAAAGGTGATGAAAGAACATGAGTGCCTTCTAGCAGTTTAGACCTGAACTGCTAAGGTAGAAAATAAGATACAATAATAACAGAACACAGTCATTGATAGGACTGTACCTCCTTCTCTGGTTTGTAGAAGTGTTTGACAATGTTGTTGACAGCATCTCCCACCATCTCCTGTATCTGTGGCAAGGCCAGTCCTGGGGAAGGGAACAGAACATGTTACAAGAATGTCATTTCTTTCAATAAAGAATATCACAATCGCCTAAATGCAGAGAACTTTAGCTGCAACAATGTGGAAGGATCTTTGGGAAGTAAAGATGACACTCACTGATTTTGGGTAGATCAATCCCCACAGGTGATCTGGATCTAGATCCAGGCGGTGTACGGCATTTCTTCAGCAGCTCTGGAGAGGAAAAGAAAGTTGAACTTTAGTTTTGAATTCTTAGTGGCAGTACTCAGGGGTTTGGAGTTATGATGATGTTAAGTTTACAGCAAAGCAAGGTATAAAAAAACTGACATTTGAAATGGTAAAGAAAACACCATTCTTTGACTGAAAAAAACTTTATTATTTGACTGCTAATGAAGTAGACAAAAGTACTTTTGTCATCATCAAAAAATCTTCACTCTTTGACAGAAGAATAATTGATTCTTTGAAGCTAAGAATACAGAATTTTCTGTGAAAAAGTCAGCTACATACAAAAACATGTACACTCACATGAAAACTACCTATGCCTTGCTAAAAAAAAGACTTGTATTGTAGTCATCGATAAAAATTAGACATAGCATGCACAGAAGTGAACCAAAAAAGATGGTTCAAAAGTACCTTCTATAGGTGAGGGAAGCTGGTGCACCCAAGAAGTCCGAACTACTTCGGAGAAACAAGGCAGAACACAAGGATAAAGGAAAGACTGAACTCCTTCAAGGCAGAGGAGAAAAGGCCAAGCAGGTAAGAATCGTCCAGAAAAGGAAACAACAAAGATTGAAAGAAATCATGCATTTTCTGCATGCTTTACACAATGTATAACAAACTTCTAAAAGTATAGCAATTACATGTACATAGAAAACCACATGCAACTACCAGTAAGTAAAATGCTAAATTTGCTATAACTTTAGAATCTGCTTTCTGGTTTGTACTGAACAAATTACAGACAAAAGATCATGGCATGCTAGCAACTACCATATTGGAAGCCCCTTTCAACAAATCTAGCGAACAATTTTGTTTTTAACCTTTATCTTCCCAAGTAACAACATAGTCTAATATGTGGTACCCCTGTTTCCCAGTCCTTGGCACACTAGGGGTTAAACCGACTGCCCTACCTTCAGTGTCGACAGGTTTTCTCAGCAGTTCTCCCACCAACAGTCTCTCCAGACTGCCGTCATCCACTCCCTTCCCCAGCCACCGACCACACTGGAACCTGTACAATGTATACAATGAGTTCAGTTAAGGCCCTTCTCTCAGCACATGGTGTATAGGAAAAGGTAAGGGTAGACTAAGTCATGTAGCCTGTTTCAGGCCATAGGGACAGAGGGTCGTTAATCCACAGCAACTGGGGCATAGTATTGGAAGGTGGATCCCATCTCTCTCCTTCCACTGTCTTTTACCTCATCAACCAAAGTCAGGTACCCACAGGAAAGTCTATAAAGTGCCTTTCCTTAGGACATACATGTGTAATGTCTAGCCAGGAATGCCATGGATTGAACCTGGGACCTCTGAATCTTGTGTCTGCTTGGCTAGCCACTCGCTTATTTGGACGCACTGGTATACATGTACATGTAGGTATAGTGTACAGGACTGATATGACTTGGTTGGGGATCAAAACACACTAGGCGATTGTGGTGGCTCTACAATGTTTAATGATAATAGCCAGGCTATCACATACAAAATGTACATGTACACACATGTGGGTGTTAAAGTTGGTATCATACTGGTGTTTTAAACCTAGGTTTACAAGTTGGCCCCAAAAATGTCTTGCTGATCTAAAACTTTACGGCAAACTCTTGTGAGTAAGAAAAAAGACTGTCTTACTTGTATGTGTGACCTGTGACCTCGTTCCTAACCAGGATGTACTCCACCATCCATTTGGGCATCAGTCCACTGTTGTCATGGCCGATACGCAGGGTGGTCATCAGGCCCAGGTTCTTATGCTGGGGGAAGTACAGTAACAGTGTGTGAGGGATATATCATTAGGGGACAGTACATTCACACACAGTGTGGGGTTGGGCATCAGTCCACTGTTGTCATGGCCGATACGCAGGGTGGTCATCAGGCCCAGGTTCTTATGCTGGGGGAAGTACAGTAACACTGTGTGAGGGGATATATCATTAGGGGACAGTACATTCACACACAGTGTGGGGTTGGGCATCAGTCCACTGTTGTCATGGCCGATACGCAGGGTGGTCATCAGGCCCAGGTTCTTATGCTGGGGGAAGTACAGTAACAGTGTGTTAGGGGATATATCATTAGGGGACAGTACATTCACACACAGTGTGGGGTTGGGCATCAGTCCACTGTTGTCATGGCCGAT